>NC_083651.1:3318575-3618575 GCF_963576545.1 Limanda limanda
TATAACATATAACATATAACATATAACATATAACATATAACATATAACATATGACATATAACATAGCAAAATGAAGCAGCAGTTTACCAACAGTTTTAAGCGGGGGGAATATTAAATAAAATAATATGAATATATGTGTAGAAAGTGTATTTGTATGGTGGTGGAGCAGAATGTACATTGTAACTGTTCAGTGGGTCAGTGTTGCTGATTCAGAAGCCTTACGGCCTGGGGGAAGAAGCTGTTTTTGAGTCTGGTGGTCCGTGCTCCGATGCTCCGATAGCGTCTCCCAGACGGCAGCAGTGTTAGACTTCCACAGCCTGGGTGGCTGTGGTCCTGTGGCAGATTAGAGGCATGGTGTGTTTTGATGTGTTTTATTACGTCTGAAGAAGAGGTCACTTTGGCTGAAAGACTGTTTACCCCTGAAACTTTTTTGGTGAACTATCCCTTTAAAGGCCAATTTACGGTTCTGCGTTTTTGAAAAAACGGACAGATAAGAACGCCCTCTCCGAGCGCTACGGAGAGCTTTTCGTACATGTCCGATTTTTCTAACTTCTCCGTGTTGTGTCGGAGACCCGACCGACAGCTCTTGGCTGTGATTGGTCCGCGAACGACATCATTTCCGTACGACGTCATTTCTGTTCGACGTCATTTCCGGACCTGTAACTTCCTGATTCACAATAAACACAACTATGATTCTACGATTAATGTGACGTGTGTGTTAAGCCAGCGGAGTTGTCCGGCTGACGGTGGCTCGTTAGAGCACTGACGGCATGTGTGCACGGTCACAGACGGTTATAACGAGCTTTCAAAACGGCGCTAGCAGGCTAGGCTAGCGGGCTAGGCTAGCCACCATGCTAACTGCGGTGGTAACAGTGCAAGAACCCGCCGTCACGACTTTAATTCCACTTCTATCATGACACTGTTTCTATATACTTCTACGGAGAACGTAGAAGTATATAAGAGCCTTAACAGTGCAGCGATAACCTTCATCAATAACTTAGTGTGACTGTGGAACAGAGGAAGCCAACTCCAAGGTCATCGCACAAGTCCTCAGGTGTGACATGCAGCACATGCACATCCTACCTCCATGAACCTGGGGGAGCAGTCAGACGACCACAGGAGGAGGAAGATGTCGGTGATGCCAACTTTTCACAAAACACAAAAAACTGTCAGAGCCGAGATGAATCCAGACCATCGCTCATCAAACATCACCAACGTGACCCTGAGCTGAACCGCTGAGAAAGAGCCTCAGACACGTTCATATCTTCTGTATTTCAATCATTCATATCAATCAAGTACATATGTACACATATACAGTCCTGTGTTTACAGTACAGTTTGAATCCTCATGAAGCAGGACAGTGATTTCTGATTCCCTTCATGCAAATGAGTTTCCCCCCCGACTCCCTGGAGTCCTGCTGCAGCGCTGTGCTCCATATGTAAACATCTGAAGGCTGTTTATTTATGAACTTCAACACTCATCACACTCATCTTAGGATGAGTGGGTGAATCCCTGGTGGCAATAAAGAGTGTGTGTGTGTGTGTGTGTGTGTGTGTTGGGAGGGGGGGGGGCTTTGTGTTTTGAAAGCAAAAAGTTCTACGCTGTGCTTTGGGAAAGCCCAGTGTGGCTGTTTGTTTACATCAGGGACACTGATCGTTTTGAGGTATTAAATGAGTTGATAGTAGTCGGACAGTTGTTGTGTGTGTGTGTGTGTGTGTGTGTGTGTGTGTGTGTGTGTGTGTGTGTGTGTGTGTTTGTGTGTGTTTACGCTCCGAAATTGCATCTGTGGGAAAAGTGTGATTAAACGTTGTGACTGATGAAGTGAAGGCCGGGAAAAATGAAGATAATTAGCCGAGATTTAGTTACTTTCTGTTTTCAGAATAAGAGCTTGACAGACGTCTTTCCTTTAGTCCTCCACATGTCCAGCAGAGTGGGGAACATTCACTACATGCTCGGCTGCCCCACTTCACCGTTGCACACACTGCATCTCCCAGAATGCATCAGGAGGAAGGAGAAGAAGGAGTAATGATATTGAGGGAAGACTAAACAAACACCTCCCTTTGTTTTGACCTTCAAACTTTTCATGTTTTGTCTGAAAGAAATAACTACACACAAGGTTTCCTGAGTGACAGGTGTTCTCAGTCGGGATCAAACTGAAACAGGCTGCAGTGTTTTGGGAGAGTGAGGACATTCGAACCGATGAAGTTAAGACACTAAACAACAGAAGAAGAAAAAGAAGCAGCTCCCTGGATTTACAGTCTTGGCCTCCAAGGATATATAAACAACGATTAATCACAGAGGACGTTCATTTTGCTGGTGGTAATATCATATTGACATCACGGTGGCAATGAAATTAATTAAATGAACCAGTTCATTAATTTTCTCCATTCAAATGGAAAGGAGATTTTTTATTTTCTATGCACTACATTCAAAAACGTGAATACAAAAGATGAAATGACAACAAATGTCAGAAACCAATCAGTGTCAAGCATTGGTGGATGAAGGTCACATAGAGGATGAAGACAGGAAGAAGATATGTCATCATACCAGGGACTTTAGTTCACTCCCTACTAGGGTTGCAAAGGGGCAGAAAGTTTCCGATAATTTCTGGAAACTTTCCATGGGAAGTTTAGCTGGGGAATTTTGGGAATTTTGAAAAAAAAAAAAAAAATACGCAAATTAAACGCTGAGCAATAAAAACATCATTCAAAACTCTATTTTAAAGATGTATGGAACGTAGAGTTTCAACCCTCCACTGGTCATTCTTCCATCACATGCACAGATAACTCCCAGCATCCTTCACACTACAGCAGGGCTACTGAGGCCTGCTGTAGAGTGAAGGACTAGTCAGGTAAGATTCAATAATATTAATGGGGAAAATATATTAGCATGCTGATTGAGGATTGTTCATCTGTTCATCTAGCCTGTTTCCATTCATTTATCCATCAATTGTAAAATATTTTTACAGACGATTCCAATTGTTGGCTAACTATTTATATCTCTGGCATTGCATTAGTGTTTTTTTACAAACTTTTTTCTCATCTTATTCTACAGAACAATGCCACGTGCACTCTCTCATGTGTGGAGACATTTCACCCCATCCAATGTAGAAGGAAAGGCTGTGTACATCAGCAAATACTGTGCAAAGACCTATGTTAAGAATGACACAACGATGCAGAAGCATATAGTCAAGTGCCCAAAGTTTCCTCAGGGCTCAAATCAGCCTATGACAAAACAAAATGTTTATATTTATGTCTGTATATGACAAGGTAAATACAGTTAGTGTAAATGACCCACAACATTTCCAGTTTATTCCCGTTAATTCCCGTATATTCCCGTTTATTCCCGTTAATTCCCGTATATTCCCGTTAATTCCCGTTAATTCCCGTTAATTTCGATGGAAAGTTTCCAACTTTGAATATTCCTGGAATTTTGCAACCCTACTCCCTACATATGAATGTGAAATAATTACCACAGTTACAAGTTTGGTTACTAGAGGATAAAAACTTTAAATGATAGTAGTAGTTATATAGCACCCTAACCCCCCCTGACCTCATTACATTAAATGTTATTCAGAGTTTGATTATTTCCTCTCTTCTTTTTTTTTTGCCTTTGGTGTTTTGATCTCTTAAGTGTTCACATTTAAAGTTAGGAACCACTTCTCTTTTAAAGTTCTTTTTATGTCTTATTTTCCAAATTACATCTCCAAAGGCTCTTAGATATGTGCACTCGAACGTGATGTGCAGTAAAAAAAATAATGGCGAGTGTATGAGTCAGGTGCTTTGCTCAAAGGACGTCTATTTGGATTTCTCTTCTTTATTCCTCGCATTTCTTCGTGTAGGAGTATGAATGTAGAAAGAACATTCTGAAGAGAAGCGGTCATTATTTATTTTAATACACCAAACAACATTACATTCAAAAATCTGTGAGTAAGAGCAGTATATATATTATTTTTAAAATCTGACAGAGGGAATGTTTGGATACACATTTCAAATAGAAGGAATATAATATATTTAGGTGTTGGTCAGGTATTTATTTGGAGTAGATTTCCTAAAAGAAATTGCTCTGATCAACACATGAACTAAGCAGAGATTATAAAAGAGGAGTCGGTTCATTTACAAGCGTCAGGTTCATTATGAAGAAGCCTGTTCATTACCTGCTCATTGTAGTCAAGGTTTTTAATCTTCAAGGTGCTTTTCCACTAATGGCCTTCACAGAAGCTTCCTCTTTAAAGGTGTCACCTGCGTTCACCATGTTTCTTCCTTGAGTCACATTAGGAGACAGGCACAGTGAGGGTCTCGATGACTTGCTGTTCACGACACGTCTTCTGTGAGCATGTGTTGACTCTGAGGACCTCGTCTTGTTGATCCGTGATTAATCTGTGTTGCAGTCAAACACGGCAGCGTATCACATATTACATAAAGAGCCAGAGAAGTCACTTTGGAGTCTAAGCTTCTTTTCTCTGTTGGAATATTTCCCTGGCTCGTCAGAATTCACTGGCACAGTCTGGTTCTCATCTTTATTTGCAGGTCAGTTGCTTTTCCTTGTAGTGAGTGTGAGAGAGAGAGAGAAACTTCAATTCAAGATAATAATAATATTTGATTTCACTCTAGAACATTCAGAGCTTTTTCTGCTGAGCCTGTTTGATTCACAGATCTGACGAAGATGATGTTGGACATGAGCTGAAAGGATTGTGGATTTCTCCGAGGCCCAAAGCCAAGTTTACTGATTGTTAGCTTTTTCTAAAACTGGTATGAAGTGTTTTTTGTTCATTCCATTTAAGAGGTATATTATCACATTCCTCCTGGCAGATCCTCTCCAGCTGCTGTCTTCAGGTCAATCCACAGTTTCTCTTTGTGGTTTAAAGACAGTTGGATACTTGATCTGAAGCCACAGGTCATTGCTGTGCTAACATCTGACCTGTTGGCCCAGTCTCAGGTCAGTTGCACTCTGGAGCCGGTTTCCTTCAAGGGACTCTCTGAATTTGTGTTTTTGTATTTCTTAAACCACAGAATCGTGTTTTTCCTCTAAACCCAAAGTCCTTTAAATGTCCTTTGGCAAACTCCTAGCAGGCTGTCATATGCATTTTACTCAAAGTGGCTGCAGTTTAGCCAGTCTACCATAAAGACCTGATTGATTGAGAGATGTCCGTCCTTCCAGCAGGTTCCCTCAGCCCAGCACAGGATGTCTGGAGTTCAGTTAGACCAATTTTACATGAGGGCAGTTTGAGGACTAGTTTCAGCAACTATGTGCTATCTCTATATGTTCTATCTCTATATATGCTTTCTCCAATTGTCTATATTGGTCTTTCCATTTAGATTGAACTCATTTAAAAGCACAACACCTCAAACACAACAATGCAGGTTGAAGCAAACTCATGTCTCATAGTAAAATGTGGAGTGCATCTCATGTGGTTCGCCCCAGTGATGCACAACCTAAATTCATTTCCAGTGTTATTATTTGGTTAGGCACTGTGCAGGAGTATGTGCTGTCATATCTGGGCCAGCGACCAGCAGCCTTTTTTTTTTTCCTCCACACCCTAATATGGATTTACTCTTCCTGCCTTTTCCCCAGCTCCTCTTCTCTCGCCTGGTCTGGTTCCCACTCCTCTATTCCCCGTAGCTCTCTCTTTAGCCCCGGCCAAACCTCTCCGGTTGTGCACACAGGATTAGCCATTAGCTCGGAGTTTTCTCCTCCTCCTCCACCCCTGAGACCGAACCCTGCCACCGCTCACCCACCGTCTGGCCGGCCGCGGCTCCTCTCCAGCGCCGAGCGGTGTGAGATTGGCCTCACAGGCTGGTGGCGAGATTAGTCGTGGCACGCCGGAGCTCAGCGGGCAGCCAGCTGACACCAGTGAAGCCGGTACAGAGTAGTTACAGGCAGGAAGCTGACATTTCCAGAGATTCTCTGTTGCCCAGGCACAATGGAGCGAGCAGGTGATGGGGACAGAAGGAGCATGACGCTGCCAGAATCACCCAGTGTGTGTGTTTGTCCACAGAGGGGTCAGCAGACAGGAAATGTCAGGGGAGTGTCTGCTCACAGACAGTATTCATGTGCATATGTTGTTCTATGGCAAAAAAAAAAAATCTATTATTGTAATGTGCTTCCATCATTCCCTCTGTCCATAGAGGCTGTGATGTAGTGCCCCTGTGCCACCAGCACACTGTAAAAGATAGGGGACACAATGCTCATTTTAGCTTCAGTTGACATTTTAAAGAATTTTTGCACTTTAAGAAGTACATGGATTTTCTCCCTTATTACAGTTCAGCTATAGGAAAAGGTCTGATCATGCCCAACATGGCCAGACATGTATCTCTGAAACCTTTGATAGATAGAGGCTGTAAAAAATAGTTTTTAACAAGTTGCTGGCAGGTTGTGTTCGATGGGTTTTATCAGAGTTTTTAACTATTTGAGCTCAAATTAGCTTTAAAAATTGATTTGGAGCTTGTAAAGAATGGTTCACGTATAACTGCATTTGTAAGTCAACAGTTGTAAATATAAAAATAAAGCTACAACACTGTGTTGGTCACACAAAGATTCTGTGAAAAGTAAAAATCTAGCAATTAAAGTCGCTACCCTGTATGTTTCTGAAAATACATTTAGAAAGTTGGATCCTGATTTTACACTTGGATCTGATGACAAACCGAGTTGTCCAATCAGAGGGCAGCCTGGTCTGTTACTTTCAGCAGAGTCATCAGAGTCAGGTACCTCCATAACCTGAAATCTCACAATGTTCCCGATCATCGCTCAACAGTAAAAGCAACAGCACATGTAATGTCTTTCGCGGTAATAATGGAATAATTTGTGTGTGTGTGGGTAGGAAACAGGAATGCTGAAGTCAGCTTTTCTCAGGGCTTTTAAGTTTGGAGTTAATGGCAGCATGGATTTTCAGCAGAGATTATATCATATCAAATCCATTTCGTGTCAGCCTCTAAGCAACCGCACCACAAACTGTCTCATTTGGTCTGTTTACCAGATTCACATTTTGCCGTTACTTGAGGTTTTTCAATAGCGTGCGGTTTGTTTTCTTAGATTTGTATCTGTGTTGCTACACGACAGTCGCACAACTGCCTGGAAACAGAATCACTGATGTTGCTCTTTGCTCTTTTTGCACGTCAAGCGATGAAAGCATATTGATAAGGATATTAAGGCGTCTCATACATTTAGATTTCCCCGAGCAACTCGAGCAAAACAAAAACGTGTAGCTCTCTACACACTAAAGTAACACAACAGATGTCTCCCCCCCCCCCTCCTGCACTTTGAAAGCCCTGGTGGGAGGCGAGATAGCAAATACCTGCTGCAACACAAGTGACTTGTAAATGGCTGAAAGCTGAAAGTAGCAAAGTGAAACTGGAGCTTTGGAAACAACTGTCAGGTACAGAGCGTCCATGTGAGCTCGAAAGCTTTTTAACGCTTCACTAGCTTCAACATCGAGTGGCTACTTGTTCCCGATAGCTGCTTCGGGGGTGCATGGAAGAAAAAAAAAAAAATCTCAGCAGATCTAATTGAAATCTAAGCCCCAACATAGGATTTAAATCTGGACAGGTGCCAGAGTGAAGTCAATACTCGCCTGCATTGATGTACTGGCCTGTTAACACTGGCATGTGTGTGGAAGAAACTAACATCCATTATCACTTCCTTTGTGCCTTAGAGCAATGCATTAAACACAAATCTTCTCGTTGGA
This sequence comes from Limanda limanda, assembly GCF_963576545.1. NCBI lineage: Eukaryota > Metazoa > Chordata > Actinopteri > Pleuronectiformes > Pleuronectidae > Limanda > Limanda limanda. Next base: position 3,326,260 of record NC_083651.1, read on the forward strand.
AACTGGCAACCTTGGCCTCACATTCCCAAAAGTATTATTTTCTACGTCCTCGGATAAACTACAGCAGGCGTCGGCAACTGGGTCAAACTGTTTTCATGATGGACTGACTCTACAGAGCTTTTATTTTGAAAAGTTGAGAGCTTTGTGTGCAGATTGCTTCACAAACCTGTAAGAACAATACCAGCCGTCAAACGAGCCATTCAAACTTAATACAACCGACATACGTGAACAATAATAGAGCAGAATAAGTTTGACTAGCTGCACAAGTGTTTCAACCCCTGAGCTGAATACTAAACCAACCTCATGCCTCCTCCTTTCGGTCCTCACAGATATAGAGATTCACACGGAACGGTTACAGAATAAAAGCACACACTTTCACACGTCTTGTTCTCCGCCTGTCATTCGGTGTCATTTCTCTGGTTTTCATCTCGTCTTCTCTCCTTACCGCCTCGGGGATATACTCACACACACGGGTTTAAAGGACCAGTTTGCTGCTTTTCAACATTAATCAGACGATGCTTTTGGGAGGAGTATTTGAAAAAAAAGACGTAAAACTTGGTTCTAGAAAACTCCACAAAGACATCGTGGAATGTCTGACACCTGTCGTCCCTGCTTCAGCACGATGCATTTCAAAGTCACAGGCTGTGTGCTACAGAACTTACAACATGTGAAAAAGAAATGACTTTTATTATGTAGAACCGCTGTAGTGAACACGAGCTCTTCAGCAGCTGAACAATAGCTACTTGTGGTGCTGTTGGAAAACACTTGAAGCATTTGCTGGGTTTCACAGTGCGCACTTCCATTCTCACACGTGCTGTTTTAAGAGCATAATGGCAATGTGCAGAGCACTAAAAGTTCCTGGATGGTTTCACTCTAAACGATCAAAACGTTGAGTGTAAAATAATGGACACACTTCTCACCCTCGACGATCCCTGTCCTGGCTGTGGAGCAGAAAGAAGGGATGGACCCCCCTGGGATGTTTTAGAACTTGTGATAATGGAGGCAGGAGAAAGGACACCTATTACCACGTGTTTACTAACTGATGGACCTGATTTCAGACACTCGGATGAGCCCTTGAGAGTTAGGCTGCAACAAGCAGACGTGCTGGCCTTTAGTAACAAGTGGAAGTTGTTAGCGTACGATGTGGGAAGCAGCGGACAAGTGGTCAGAGGTCGAGAGGCTGCTTGTCAACAGCAACGTGAATGGTATCGTTAACAATAGCTGACATGTGGTTTAATCCACGGGAAATATACAAATGTTTATTGATATAAATAAATTTCAATTGATATATTAAAAAATTCTGAAGGGAAAACTCTTCCCGACCCCAATTTTTTTATATTAAAGCAAATTTTAGCATATGACAAAAAAGTCATAAACAGCTAAATATGGATGAATTTGTCTCACGCTGTAAATAGTAGCTTTGCTAATCTTTTAAACTTCTGGTCTTTACCCGAAGCTAAACTAGGCTAAATTTGTCTCAGCTGTTGTTTCATAGTTAAAACAAAGATATGAGAATAGTGAATATAGTTTCATCAACGCAACTCGAATTTTAGCAGAGTGATATTGTATTAAATTGCTACAGGACTTTGTATTGTTGAAGCACTTATAGGCAGTGCACACCCAACTGTATTTTCATATTGGAGATCTGCTACTTCTTAGTGTTGTGTGTCAATCAGCCTGCTGTATATTTTCCTTTCTCACCTCATCAGTTTTTTCTGTTAGGATGGATTCAGCGTATTCTTTTCATTACAGTATCACTTCTCGTTACCTTGTGTAATTGCTTCCAGAGCAGAGATCCTATCCGCCTGAAAACCCAAAGGTAGAGTAGTGTATTTGAGGAACTTGTAATATTTGCTCAGTCAAGGCATTTGGAAGATTGTTGCTTCGATAATTTCAGGTAATTCTACTGTACAATCCCAGTATAAGATATAGAATCTGAGCAGCTGTCCACTGAAGCTCATCACTGATGCACACAGTCGATTCAGTTCGTCTACAGACGTCCTTGCAAACCACATCAAACGGTATATTTTTGCAGAGGATTCACTCAGCAAACAAGAGCGCATAGCAATTTTCCACAAGGGTGCATATAGAAATAGAAATAGAAAAAAAAAAAGAGTCTATTCATTCTGTATATTCTCCATATTGTGCTTGGGCAAGGATGGTAAATATGCCAAGGTTAGAGAGCCTATAGCTGCTAGTGCGAGCAGGGAGGGGAAATTAATTGAATTTCCAACAAAGCATGCTGATGTACGATATGGATAGAAAACTCAAAAAAATCCATGTGTACGAGGACAAATAATGCTGCACCGGAGGGAAGGAGAGATAGACCAGCGTGAAAGCACTGGTCAAACAGTGGTGATAAGTTGAATTCTGATGGTTTGCTGGTGCTATCAGGCTTCTTCAATCCCAATCCGCCTCGAAGGCCAAGTGCATGTTTGTGCAAAGGAATCTGACTCCGGTTTCCTGTGGCTGTCGGCTTGCTTACACACAGTAACCTAATAACCATGCAGAGTGAGATGCACACGGACATACAGCAAAAACAAGGACGGCAAAGCTGGGCAGGAATAAATAAACAGAACCATATGACTCGTATGTAATCCAGTATGGGGAAAAAAGAATTACACCAACGGGCACAGCAAGCAGGAAACAGGTGCTGTTCCATTATTGAAGGAGAGCAGGAAAACATGTCCTGAGCATTTACCTGTTAACTTGATCGACCTATAGATGTTATTTGGATATTATAGGTTTTTCACTTTAATAACTGCTAGCGATGGCATTGAATCTCGTTGTCTTTCTACGTGTATAGCTCCTCTCCTTCATCCTGTTCCTCATGTTGTGCTTATCTGTCGGTAAGATTTTATAAAGCTCCTCTATCACATGCCTGAGCTGTAATGTAAATACTGATCAGAGCAAGAGAGAAAAACTCCCGTTTGGACATTTCTCTCGCCGGAATATTAACTTCAACCTTGTTTTTTAAATAAAAAGCAGAGTTCTTGTTCTGTTTTGATAACTCAGTTACTCGGACCACTCAGGGAGGGAGACCAGGCAGCTGTAATGAGCTTTCTGGGATGGATTCACTGAGTCAGCTTTCAGTGAAGCACTGTGAGTGTGAGGAGTCACAGAGTTTGTCCCGCTGATAGTTTAACTCTTCTGTTAGTTCGAGAACAGAGATTCACCAGGTGTGCGGATGGAAGCCGGGGTTCAATGACTCGGCTGTTGTTTACCTGATCATCCCTCTTTATCTAACAGGGTCTTCTCGATGCTCCACAGAGAGTTGATGCTCCTCGGACCAAAGAAACTCTCTGCATTAATGAAAACGAATGGTCTGCCAATTGCTCAGCAGTTCTTATAGTGGAAGAAATGATGTTGCAGCTGCAAAATAAACAAACCTGGTCAGAGTTAAATTTCAGTCCAAACAAAAGCATGAATGATTTTCCTGTGATTGATTGAAAAATACATTTTTGTGAGTGCTGTCAAAATTCATCAGTTAAATCAAACTTAAAATAGATGGATGTCCTGTTTAGCGAGGAATAGCCTGCATTGTTTTTATCCCTGTGTTACTTGAAGTCCAATGGGCTTTGCTCGAGGCAAGGACAGCGTGTTTCCAGATTAGAATCAGAATGTTTCCTGGGACACAGTACAGGAAGGGACTGTTCACACAGGGGCAGGATGAGTCATAGTAAATACAGAGGAGGAGAGCGGATTCTATATGTTTATTATAAATGCACGTGGCTAACTGACATCCCAGATACCACAGTGGTTAAAGTGACTCGTACCCCCTTACGATAACAGCTCTAGTCTTAGTTCACGTTATCATACCCAATCACTTTCTTGGCCTTGCATGACCAGTGGTAGTAACATTATTGAGTCCTCTTATTACAACCAGCGGAGACTCCAAACACCATGTCAATAAAGCTAAGCCTGGATAAGCTAGCAAAGTACACTACAACCAGTCTCCTCCTCCCACTGGCCCCCTCTCTGCAAAGCCACGCCCCCTAAACACGTGATGACGACGGCTAGAAGCCAACTTTTACGTGACTCGCTCACTAACGACTGTCTATCGACTCTGCTACAGCGGTGTGTGTCTCTCCAGCTGAATATCTGCAGTGAGAGCATGAGACTCTTTATTGATGGATATCGGGACGTGAAGAGCATTTCAACAAATATGATAAAAAGTGTTTCAGAAATGTACAAATCGTTAGTGTGTTATTATTACCATAGTCTTGTAGTTGAATTATCTTTACCAGTGTGACCAGAATTTAATGTTGCTTGACATTGAGCAATTTAATACACTGTTAAGTAGTTTAATCAGTATCAGTGCATCATTATTTAATAGAAAACATGTGTTGGAATTGAATTTTCTCCATTTTTGTGAGCAGCAAATTAAAATAATTGTGAAGTACAGATTACAAAAAAAAAAAAATCTACAAATCCCACCTTTAAGTAATCTTTACAGTTGCCCGTAAGTGTTGTTAAAGCAGGATCAGGCTGTCGTCTCCCCACTGCTTCCACTCATGCTACCACCAGCTACGGTTGTTGCCTCCTGGTTCCTAGCTTCATATTTAACATGCAGGCATGGAAGTGGTGTCATATCTGTAATATTTCTTTAGCTTGGCAAAGTGTGTATCCTTAAACTTAAAGGACACAGCCAGGAAATGGTTTTGTTTTCTAAATATCAGTGTCCACAGCATCTGAGAACTAAAAACAAGTTGTAATGGGAAATAAAGAAAAGTACCCGGTGCACCTATAGGTCACGATTGCTGAAGTGGTTGTGAGAGACCTGGAAGCCCTTTTACCAGAGCTCCGGTCCACTGCAGATAGGTGACAGGATTGAAGGAGCCGTTCGGGTGAGAGGAGAAGAGAAAGCAGGGTCTAATCCCCTCAAAGCTGCGAAAGATGAAGTTTTAAAGCCATAATTCCTCCTTTTAATCCATTCACAAAGGTTCTGACCCGGCAGGGGACCTCGTTCACCGATTCATTAACGGCTTCACGGTCGCTGCCAGTGCTGGATGTACCTGGCTGCAGCGAGTCAGAGGTCACTGTGTGTGTGTCTGTGTGCGTGTGTGTGCGTGTGTGTGTTAGATCATTAGATCAAGGCAATGCGACAACACAAATGAAAACACTAGCTCTATTCAGTTACTTGGAGAGTGTTAGAATCCATCTCCTCGTTAAAGGTTGTACACAACTGAACCTGCAGGAGGCAAAGGGCAAATGATTTGATAAGTTGTATGTGACAGTAAGTGAGTATAATAATGTCATTGTGGAGGATTGCTGTGGGGGCTTCATGAATCTAGAAGTAATGGAAGTTTGTTTTTAGCTTGGCTTGCCATTTGTGCTACAACAAATTGTTGAGGACAGTGAAACGGAGAGAGTTGAATCTCACCACGAGCAACTGGTGTTTCTATCATGTGATGGACACAAAACTGGAAGATTAAAGAGAATACAAATATCATATACAGGACACTGACCAATATGTCAACTTGGAAAGGCTACGAGCTTTTGGTCTTGAGGGCCGACGCCAGTGTTGCTGTGAACAAGAACACCTGATCTCCACGGTGGAATGTAGACGGTACTTCTACATTCCTCCGGGGGTTTGTGTGTTGTTGTGAAGGGAGACACATTTGTGCGGACATTATCCGAAGGGTCATATGAACTCTGGTGTGATCCATTAGCAGCCACAAGCAAAGAGTTCTTCCCTTCACCTACTTTTAAATGAATGGAAACTACACTTCTGATGCCACCTGGAGTCGATTTAAGATTTTAACACAAACCGTTAACATTATTTTAATATCAAATTAGACTTATATGTGATGAGTTATGATTGACCCGGTTCATTTTGTCCTTCTTGGAGGAATTCAGCTTCTCCTCATTGGTCTCACGGCTCAGAAATAGCCTCGGTGAAGACGTGGCGTCCCGCAGGATAAAAAGGACGGAACAGGAATTGAATCTCGGCCTCAGTCGGCAGTCTCATCTGTCATCTTTTCAATATTGATGTCCATTATGTTTATGGATCACTCTCTGGCCCAGCTCCCTCCCCCCCCCCGGTCTGATCAGCCACTCGGGGGAAGCGGCCCGTTGATAATGTCATTCTGATTGATGGCTCTTATAGTTTAATTGTCAGCAGGGTCTTCTTCTAATGGAGCTCCCCACGCTATTCAAAGATTGCATCTCAGACGAGTGAGACTTCAAACTGCGTCCGTGTGATGCTAATCCAACGTGACCGTAGCATAGATTCTGTATCATCATCCCGGGCCCATTATCTCCTGCTCATTGCTTCCTGTATCACCTTTCACGGCTCACATGTCCGTTTACGGGAAGCAAACAGCTCCCCGGTAAGATTTATCACACCTGCCAATCGGCATAATTCTGTTTTCCTGGTTCCGTGCATTCATCCTGTTCGGGAGCAGTCGATGCGATTGAGTGTATTTATAATTTAGTAGGAACACCTTGCTCAGGCTAATGCATTCGAATACAACAGCCCTGCACCTTTCTGAAGGATGTGAAGATTTAGAGAGTGCTGAGTCACCTGGACGACCGATCTGGAGGCTTTGGTTTGTGTTATTGTTTAATTGTATTGTGTTAACACGTTTCCGAGGGAGCATCTGTTATCGAGCGGGTGTTTCACTGTCCTGTCACTCTCTGCAAAACTTTTCCTGTCTTTGAGAATTCATCCCGTGTGCTGTTATCTATACAGCTGCGATTTCATGCATGTGGAATGATGCAATATCACATTAGAATGCGACAGAAATGGCCGTCACACTTTCCCATAATATCCAGACAAATCAGTTCTGAAGCTCCGGGGGGAGTTTGAATAAATCCCTGTGAACATGTTTTGTTGGAACAAAGTCTAAAAACCTCCTGAAGGGTGATTCAGTGACAATAGTGAGGAGGAGCCATGTGGGGTTTACTCTGCGTCTGTTTCCATGACCACACACAGCGTCGTGCACCCCCCCTCTATCCCTCTCACCCCCTCCCCTACCCATCTCTCTCCCCCAGTGTGTTTGCAACCAAGGTCGTAGTGGTCTTGTTCGGTTTTCCAGGGGTGTGTGGGCTTCATCCATCATCCGTATGATAGCTGCACGCTAGAGTGCTCTAAATCTCCTGTGGGTGTGTGTGTGTGTGTGTGTGTGTGTGTGTGTGTGTGTCTGTGTGTGCGCGCGCTCATTGAAATGGTCGCTCATTCTCTCTTTCTATGCTCACTCAAATGAATGATCTCTCTTCCTCTCATCTCTCCGCTCTCGGTTAAACTCCCTTTTAGTTTCACTGATGAAAGCACAACACATGCATTGTGTTACTGTTCTCTTCCTCCTGATTCCACAAATGTCTGTTCATCTCATCGGCTTCACACTTTGGGATGTGTGATGTCAGGGGCCCGAAAGAAGAGCAGTGTTGAAGTTTGTGCGATTTTCGACACGCAATATTATCAATATTACTCAAATTTGAATTCTGGGTCGTCCTCGGATAAACTGCAGCAGTGGTCGGCAGCAGTAACCACAGGCGGAGCAGACAGCCCAGTACAAACTGGCAGGTTTAGAATGGACACTGCACTTGTATGATTTAATCTCCAGAGCACGATGATATCAAAGAGTGGACGAAAGACAGAGAGCCAAAGACTAATAAATACAATAGAAAAACCCTCAGTGCCCTCAAGTCAAAATGAATTAGAGGCACCTCTGGCTGGAGTTACTGCCTCAGGTCTATATCAATAGGACTGTATCAGCCTGGCACATCTGAGCAGTGCAGTTCCCCCCCTAATCCATCTCTGCTTAAGAACTTAAACCCAGTCATCCAACGTGGACTCTGCGAAATCTGGATTGAATTGAGAGGGATTTTTTTTTTTTAGTCACTCACTGCAGTTACAAGGACTTTAGCCCCATAATGGCAGCTGCTGCTGGGACCATCACTTCCACTGTTGTGAGAACACAGAGCATTTCCTCTCCTGGTTCACACTAACCCAGGTGTCATGGGAGGGTTTTTCCTCCAGCAGCCACAAAGCTGCGACCAGTGACTCACCCCGGTAACAGTGTCACACCTCAGCCATTGAACCATGTGACCTCACGTTGGCCCTTTTCACTGGTTTCCAGGACATTCACACCTCCAAGTACATCCAAGAACACTCACTGCATTTGTCATTTTCTTGATTCCAAAGCAGTTCTGTGTATTAAACTACACGTAGCTCCCTCACTTCACATCAGGATATAAGTATTAAGTAAAAATGTGGAATATGGCCAAAATGGCCACTAAATGCAAAATAGAAGGCTTCCTGTGGCGTTTTTCCAATTGCACCTGAGACTTTTTTGTTTGTCTGGTCATGATACACATGTGTATCGATTTTTGTGAAGATCGGTCAATGGGAACACGTTCCAGGGGTCTCGGGGGGGCATCGTTGAGCCATTTTGCGACGCCCATTGAAAATTCCTCCAGAACACGTAAATTTTCACCACTTTCTAACTTTCTGCAAATTTTGGTAAGAATTTGAGCATGGTAAAGCCCTCAAAAAGCCAATTCATTTTCCTGAATAATAATAATAATAATAATCCTTACAATTTCAATAGGGCCTCACCTGTCAGGCAGTGCTCGGGCCCTAAATTAGATGAGATTAGATTAGATTAGATTCAACTTTATTGTCATTAGCACAGTACAAGTACATATGCAACGAAATGCAGTTAAGCGTCTAACCAGAAGTGCAAAAAAAAGGCAGTAAAAGTGCAGAGTATCGTGCATATTAAAGTGAAAAATGTAATAAATAAGATCTGTACAGTAGAAATATATATGGAATATTACAGTATTAACAGGAATTGTAAGATATACGGTCGATGAATACACTATGAGCAGGATAAAAATAAATATATATAAATATGAATACACTTTAGGCGGGATAATACAGTAATAAAAAACAAAGTAACAGTCAGTGCGAAATATCAGTATTTACTATAGATGTTAGTCTATAAACTGAAGTGTAAATTGCAGTCGTATGTAGGGTTGCAAAATTCCGGGAATATTCAAAGTTGGAAACTTTCCATGGGAATTAACGGGAATATACGGGAATTAACGGGAATATACAGGAATTAAGGGGAATTAATGGGAATAAACTGGAAATGTTGTGGGTAATTTATGCTAACTGTATTTACCTTGTCATATACAGACATAAATATAAACATTTTGTTGTGTCATAGGCTGATTTGAGCCCTGAGGAAACTTTGGGCACTTGACTATATGCTTCTGCATCGTTGTGTCATTCTTAACATAGGTCTTTGCACAGTATTTGCAAATGTACACAGCCTTTCCTTCTACATTGGATGGGGTGAAATGTCTCCACACATGAGAGAGTGCACGTGGCATTGTTCTGTAGAATAAAATGAGAAAAAAGTTTGTAAAAAAACACTAATGCAATGCCAGAGATATAAATAGTTAGCCAAACAATTGGAATAGTCTGTAAAAATATTTTACAATTGATGGATAAATGAATGGAAATAGGCTAGATGAACAGATGAACAATCCTCAATCAGCATGCTAATATATTTTCCCAGTAATATCATGGAAACTTACCTGACTAGTCCTGCACACTACAGCAGGCCTCAATAGCCCTGCTGTAGAGTGAAGGATGCTGGGAGTTATCTGTGCATGTGATGGAAGAATGCACAGTGGAGGGTTGAAACTCAACCTGCAGAGCCCCTTTGGAACCCTAGTCGTATGTATTTACATCACAGAAAGCCGTCCGTGCACAGTGGCTGAACGTGAGTCTGTTTTCCAGGAGCCGACCCAGTCGAGCAGCGCTGGTTCCCACCGAGCGGCTCAGCCAGCAGCTGCTCGCTCTCAGCTCGTCACGCCGGGTTCCTCCCTCACACGGAACCTTTCACATCCTCTGTGGAACCTCGGCGAGCCTGGCTGGAGTCCAGGCTTTAAATACAGAAGTGGCTGTTTGCTGCATTCTGTTGTTTCATATGAATTTCGTGTGCCTACGTGCGTGCATATGGTTTTTTACAGCAGTGCAGAGCCCCAGGGACCAGTAACAGGATTAGAAACAGTCTTTAACCCGGGGAGGACCCCCCCCCCCCACAGCACCACTGTGACTGATCCACCCCTCTTTGCTCCTCTGTTGGTTTATCCTGCTTATCGCTGCTTTAACTCATCATTTCACTCCTAATCTCCTTTTCTCTTCCTTGTTACTTAATCTTAACACTTTCCCTTCTTTCTTTCCTCTCTCTCCCTCTTCCACGTTGTGCTAAAAGTCGCACAAAAGCTTACACACAGAGGGCGAGTTGTGTTTTATTAAATTGAGCCGACTGTAACAAATGGAACAAAGGAAAGAAAAGATGTGTTTAGAGATGAAGGGAAGACGAGGACAGTAAACGCAGAAGAGGAGGAGGGGGGAATGGAGGTGGGGGGGCAGTCTGGTCTGGTCGAAGGGTGGATCGATACGAGGTGCGATGTAGGAGGAGGGTGGGGTGGGGGGGGGGCACGAGGAGGGCTAATCATTTCAGTCATTACAGAGCCGTGTCTGCTGATTCCAGGGATTAGCAGACACACAAACAGGGGAGATGTTGTGTTAGTGCTACAGGAGACTCTATCAGGGATTTGAGGAGTGGAAAACACTGCCTGTCCCCAGTCACCTCTGGTAATTGTGTCTGTATGGGGGGGAGGAGAGATCTGGGTATGAGTGTGCAGGAGTGTGTGAGCTGAGAGAGAAGAGGAAAATGAGACGAGGGTTGATATTTGCATTGTGTATTGATATTGATATTTGCGCGTGCGAGAGATCCAAGCTGGTTTTGCAGAGAAGGTGTTTGGTCCGTCCTCCTCTGGTGGAGGAGAGGAGGAGAGGAGAGGAGAGGAGAGGAGAGGAGAGGGGAGGAGGAGAGGAGAGGAGAGGAGAGGAGAGGAGAGGAGAGGAGAGGAGAGGAGAGGAGAGGAGAGGAGAGGAGAGGAGAGGAGAGGAGAGGTTTTGGTTTTTCAAAATCCATTTATTTTCTATTCCAGGAACAAAAACACTTCTTACGTCAACCACCAGCTGTAAAACCCAAACAAAACAAGGTTATTAAAAAAACATATAGTCTCTTTTCGATATATACACACACACATATATATATATATAAATACACACGCATGTACATACCCATTCACACATCCATACAAACTGTAGTTTCTCAAATTACAGGTTAATATTCAGTTCCCCATCTTCCCCAAGATTGCATAGAATCCCCCCAACAGCCCATATGCGACTAAATGTCAACACATTGTTCATCATCTTGTAGTAGGCATGTTCTACTTTGAGTCTGGCTTTCAGAATTCAAACCAGCATTGGCGCCGGATGCACGCTACCAGTGTCCAGTGCCTGGTTCCTAATGGCTAACTTTGCAGAACCAGAGACAAAGTTTAACAGGTTGTGTACAGCGGAGGAGAGGAGGAGAGGAGGAGAGGAGAGGAAGGAGAGGAGAGTCGTGGGAGAGCTTACACACTCGCCTGCCCACAATCCTTTCTGTGGAGCTGATCACTTAACGGAGTACGGCGAGTGCAGAGAGGCACGGCGAGCTCCGGCGCCCGGGGGGAGCGCCGGGAGAATTTCACACACCACAACGTTCACGACAGGTGGAAATGAGGGAAATTACATTTACGTCAGCGGCCAGAGTTTCACACCTGGATAATTCAATTGGCTGCGGTTTCCAGTGTCGACAGAATCCTAATCTCTGATGTGAGATTTAAAATAAAAAAAAAAAACGTGTACACACTCGAGCTGTCGTGAACATTTTAACACTCGAGAGAACAAGAGTGAAAACGAGTCCTGAAAGTATATTAATTAACAAGACTCAGATTTGCCAACATTTCTTGCATTGGTGCATTTTTTAAAAAGAGGCACTTTTAATTATTTTAACACATCAAGATCAATTTACTGGTCACAAAACAGCGCTTCTCAGCATGTGAGTCCCTGTGGCTCAGCACAGAGATTACAAATTACAAGAGAAGGCCTGCCTTACACAATCTGTGCTTTAACACACATGTTTATTCATCATGGCACACAGGGGCTCATGGAAATTAAAATGGTAAACTCGTACAGTTCCTGTCTGGAACGTTCTGTTCTCTTGGTCTGTGTCAATGCTCTGGAGCTACTTGTCATCAGTGAGTCCTCCTCAAACACTTGAGAAATATATAACGTCACTTTTTATTGTTTATGTCCTGTAGTAGAAAATTAACTAAGCATGGTTGACAAACTATTTTGTATGTGGATAAGTAAGTGTTTGAAGCCTTGTCAAGAGACTTTTATGACTTGTATTTACATACAACAAATGTTTGATGACTTGAGCTGTTTTATGGTCGGAACTGTTTATGACGGGAATACAGTGAGACCTTTTGCGACTTAATTACCCATCAAAGGAAGGAGTGTATCTCTTCCTATCACCTCAGGAAACACATGTGAATCAGCTGTTATGTTAAGTTTCCTCTTCTTCCCCCACCTATGGAACCTGTCTGGATTGGTTCAAAGAGACAGCCCTCAATCCTCCTATACAAGACCCTTGTATCTGACTGTTCGTCATCTTCACTCTGAGACCCTTGTGGTTTCCCTGTGTTGATCCTTTCTGCAGAAAGCCCCTTATTAAATACACGTAGTTAACTTTGTTGTTTCCAGCCTCTTGATTCTCCAGATTTCCATCACAGTCCTTGACATGCAGAGGGAAGTTAGAATAGTTTATAGTCAATGTTTCTCATAAAATGCAGCTGAATTGGCTTTATTACTGTTATCGTGTGTAAAGCTCTTACAAAGGAAAAATAAAACCTCTGTTATTACAATTAGTAGAAAGACGAATATTGTGCTTTTACTCTTTTTGACCGAGTTACCGACCACTGCTTGACCATCACCAGCAGCTGCAGGAACTCGCCTACTTAGCATTTCCTGAGCAGTTTCCGTTTCAACACCTTTTTTTAACAAGTTTCAGTAGTAAAGGTCGTTTCTTTAATGCACACAGAGTTGGAATTAAAGCGTAACAAGCCACTTGAGGTGCAGCCCCTCCAGTGACAGATTAGGTCTCGAACCCGATGGCATTATCCAAAGTCCTTCTCCCGGTGTGGAAATCTCCGTGCAGAGCCGCCGCACAACTCATTAAGGTGTAAAAAATGTTGAGTGCCACTTAAATGAAATTGGATTCTATACGACGGCACAGTGGACACGTTTTGTTCCACTGATGATAGGACTCGTGACCGTCTCATATTTCCATCAGGAGCTGAGGACAAACATTAGCTGTTTGTCTCAGAGCCGGTGGATCTCCGCGGTGAACTGATATTTAGTTTTGTTTTTTCGCTGAGGTCCGTGATATCAGCAGCTGAGACAGCTGGTGGAGAGACAACTCACACAGCTCATTATTTTTAATTAGCTCCACCTTTTCAGTCTAGTTACCTCCAGCTCCGCACTCCCCACTGCTAGCTGTTAGCACACGCGCCTCACCGACATGAAACTGGATGGCAGAAATGTTTTTTCACGACTAAAAAGCCATTACTTTAATATTCCTTCACTTCATCTCTGCAGGTCAACAAAGCTGCTTTCAGTAATTTTCCTTTTCATCGACTTTTAAAAGACATTTTCAGAAACAGATGCGACAAACTCAGCGAAAGAAGACGTTGGAGAAAACTTTGTACAGATTTGATTCTACACAGGAGAATCTTCGCTGAAACGCTTATTGCAGTGCACGCTAGCTTGATGTGGCGTTCGATGGGCGGCGAGCCAGCGCAGCTTCACACCTTCTAGTCTTTCCAGTCCTGTGACCTGGAGGTAAAGCTGTGAATTCAGAATGTACATCTTGCCACCTGACTGCAAAGCATTTCAGCAGTTCAGCATTCAGGGGACACAGCCTCATGGCCGGCGTCCAACACCTGCGGCTTCAGACACAGCTTCAAAAGGACAGAGGGGGAAAAAAATGGAGGCAAAGGATGTTTGAAAGGAGCTTAACATCCTCAGCAAAGGAACTGTTCAATCTCGCAGGCAGCTTTGTGTTTTTTGGACACAGGCAAAAAGAGACGAATGAAGCTGCTGGGATAATCTGACCCAACAGCAACAGAAATCCGAGGCTGAGAGTTATGGAAGAGACTCGGCTCAGCGGTCACAGAAAGTTAACGGACTTCGACCTTAAAAATACGAGTGAAACCCAACTTAAGCTCGACAGCGGAAAATCAGGTTAAACTTCCCCTAATGGAGTTATTCTCCTCTTCATCCAGCATGTCACAGTGGGATCACGTAGAAATAACAAAGGCTTCTGAGGGGAAAAGGAAAGCAGCGACACGAGAGAGAGAGAGAGAGAGAGAGAGAGAGAGTAGAGCAGTGTGGGTGTCTGTGTATGTGTTGGGGAGACTACAGATATGACCGGGGGGGAAAACGATGCCAAAATTCCACCTCTTCGTCTTCTTTTCTCGAAAGTCGTCCTCACGGGCCCTCGAAAAACGTAAAAAAGAATGGAGCCTGTCTAATGGAGAAGAGGGCCGAGGGGGGAAAGAGAAGAAGAGCCAGCGTCCTCTGCGCTAGGAGAATGCAATTTGAGATTGGCCAGATTGCTTTTTCTATTTTTTTTTTTTCCTCTCCCGTCCTCCCTCCCTCTCTCTCTCTCCCCCTCGGCAGCTCATGAGGCGTGATGTGCGCTGGCCGGGTCCCTAAGCCGCCGTAAGCCTGACGCCAGCACCCGCCGCCGCCGTCGCACTTACAGCGCGAGAAAATCGGCCCCGATGAAATAAAAGAGGGACTCCAAAAAGATCAGCGGGGATTTGAGAGTGATAGATGAGAGTCAGGCGAGGAGAGGGTGGAGGGGGGGGGGAGTGAATGTGGGATTACAGTAGGATGTGGCAGGATGTAAATGCACTGGCTGATTTCTCACGCTTAGGTTGTATTGTCAGAGGTACATTGTTGCCGGGGCTTTGCTCGAGTTTCTTCGCACTCTCCAAAATGAACCGGCCGGGCTTTGTAAAACGGGCGTGACATTTATTCTTCTTCTTCTTCTTCTCTCTCTTCCAGGAGGAGAGGGCTCAGCCGAAGCAGGACAGAAGGAGACGTCCACCTGTGACATTTGCCAGTTCGGGGCTGAGTGCGACGTGGACGCAGAAGATGTGTGGTGAGTTTTCACACGTTAACACACAACCTAATTATATCAATGTATTTTTCACTTTATGAAGGTGATGGTTATATATCACGGTTTTACTTCATTTTTAATATTTTGGCAGCGATGAAACGATGCCTGGAGCCAGTTTGGTGATTGTTGTCTGCACGCTGGTTTTGGCCCAACGGCAGGTTGTCATAGCGATGTTATGTTTTTTATTTGTGTGTTTCCACCTTTTGCTATCATGACAAAGCAACAACGCTAGCAGAACACTTGCGGGATACCTGACCCAAGCCCATCAGAGCCAGGGCCGCAAAAAATGATGAAATTACATTTGGGTTCAGATCGGTTTCTGTCACATTGATTTCAACTTTTTTTAGCACATTTCATATCTGTGATCATTGAAGTGGAACAATAACTACGCGTGTCACATAACACAAACTCATAGAAGGAAGGAAGTTTTAACATTTGGTTTCCCATGTTGGTTTTATTTAAAAACCTTAAACAAATCTAGAAGAATCTGTGTAAAAAAAACACAAAAACGGTTGATTTTCGGTGCTTAAGAATTGAAAACAAAATTAAAATGCAGTTTGTAGTTGTACTGCATCTCAGAACCATATGAACATCAATATATAACGTTCATGACTTTTGAGAGAACGTTAAAGTAACGGTGATCAATAACAATCAACATAAACTGGGGCTACAACTGAAGAGGGAAGATGACAAGGTATATGTCACAAATGATAATCATACAATATCACACAAACAATTGAGGCCTACTTAAGTTTAACCTCATGATCACCAGCACCTTTATATTATTTTAGACATATTTTTCTTATTTTAGATATTTTTCACGATTTTCACAATTAATCTGGAAATGTGTTGAAATATCAAAGCGAATTTCGCGGACCCCCTGCAATGCCATCGCGGACCACTAGGGGGCCGCGGACCCCCGGTTGAAAACCCCTGCTCTATTGCATAATACTGGCAGCTTTCTCCGTGTCGGATTATTTAAATCTGAGGCAACTGAGGCGCCTTGTTTTGGGGAAGATACTGTTTATGGACAATATTCAGACCACAACTGAGCATGTGAAGGAAATAAAATGCTTTATTTTTTAATAATCAGGCTTTTATCGTGGTAATGAAGGTGTTATACATTCCATGTTGTTGTGCACTATCACTGTGTCATAGTGTAACACATCATCCCTTTTTGAAACTGCTGCTAATTTCTAATGTCAAAGCCACGTGACACCTCTCCACCTTACACTGATATAGTCCACTTTACTCTCAAACAACATTATAGAGACATTATTGCTAGTTGAAATTTTTGAGTCCCTTTCAACACTGAGCATTTAGATGGAAACTCCCCCCCCCCTTTTGACGAACATCCACTGAGGCTCAGTGCTCGCTCGGCCATTTCATTTAACCTCAATTACTGGAGCAGGCCACAGAGAGAAAGGAGATTCTCGCTTATTCTGGAAATCCAATTACTGTCCTTACAGGACTCGGCAATGTCAGGCCAAAAATGACTTTGACTCACACACTGGAAAAGTAGTTCAGTGTAGAAATAACGTTTGTCATAATTTCAACCCGTTATTATAGATGAGACAAATGTTGGTAATATGTTACAGGCCCACCCTCCCTCATGCATTAGCAAGCGAGCGGCACAAAATAAAAACATCCTCGGGGCTACATAATAAACATGCGGGTGCAGAACCTAATTAGATGGCGGCCTGGCTGGTGAACTGTTTTCCAGCACCAGACAATATCAGCTTTTATTTATGTGCACTCGACGGCATAAAATGAAGCTTAAATGAACCTAGATTACAGATCTGGTGTGGAACGAGGATCAGCTGCTGGTGTGGCCGGTGAGAAATCCCAGACGTTAGAAATTAGCAGTGCCCTGGGACTGGGACTCTATCAAACTACTGGATGTAATGGGAAGATAATGTGCCCTGGTGTGCAATAACCTCTAATACCAGGGAAACAGATTCATGGTGCAACACCAAGCCTTTTTCCCAAAGTCCAACCCACTTCCACAAATGCACAGTAATGACCCACAAAAACACAGAAATGGATTTATGGGTACTATTTTTCAAAACCTTGAGGGGGAAAATTCAACAGCACAACATAGTGTCAATGATGTGTTCATAAAACAATAAGCATATTTAGAAGCACACGCAGTTCCACAGTCTAAAAGTACATTTGCCCCGAACGTAAGAAAACAATGGATTGAACAAGCGGCAGCCAACACCATAGACATATATAAAGACTAGATGTCTCGTTCGACGGAGCCGGACGTCACCACATGGCGGCCATCTTGCTACGGGGCAGCTCGCTCGGGGTGAGCGAGCTGCCCCCTAGCAAGATGGCCGCCATGTGGTGATGTCCGGCTCGGTTGGCCGGCAACACAGACGAGACATCTAGTCTTTATATATGTCTATGGCCAACACTCAATAAAGTGTCTCATTCCAAAACCAGTTGACACAAACAGACGTAAATATTCCAGTTTTTTTCCTTTTACATAAAAACATAAAACACAAGCTCTTCTCGATCTTTACAAACTAAAAACCCCGTGGTGGTTCTGATGAGAATGTGGTGAGTTATCAGGCAGGAAGCAGCGACCCGACAGCAGGTGATTCTCATCAAACAGCAGCCAGCCAATCAGACGACAGATGATTTTTTATAATCAGACCGAGCAGTTATTCAAAGAGCAGGTGAAGTGACCTAGCGAAGCCATGTGCTCGTAGTAATGCAATATTCTTATGTTTAATGAATAAGTGCCGCTCTGTTAATTGTTAGCCACTGTGGGAAGTTTATTCTGTTTCTCTAGCATGTGTGGATAATCACACTGAAGGGGTTAGGGTTAGGGTTAGGGTTAGGCATTTTGTTGTCACTGCATTATTCAGTCTGACACTTGGGCATCCCAGTCTTGCTTCCTCTGAAGAGGCCTAATTATAGCCAGCGTCCATCCAGTTTACAAGTTGAGCTCGACATCCGTCACATTGTGGAAGAAGCTGTTTCAACGGAACAGGATGACATCGTGTGAAATGTGCTCATTTGCATTCTGGAGGAAATTAATGCCTTTTTTTAAACAAGAGGTAACAGCCGATAGATGGTTAGCTTACGTTAGCATAACGACTGGAAACAGTCCAACACATAACAAGCTGTTATTTGATGAGTTTAACATAGAAGATCTAACATGTTAGTTATAAGCTTTACAAAATGCTGATAGAAAGAACGTTTTAAATTTGTTCTTTCTGCTTTGTGTGTATGCTAAGTTAAGCTAACTATGTGCTAAATTAAGCTAACCATGTCTTAAGATTAACCAATCATTAGCCAGTTTTAGTTTTAACCATGCAGGCAATGACAGTGGAATCAATCTTGTTGTCTAATAAATGTATAAAATTCAGTATTATTAAATTATTAAACACAATTTTAAACCACACTATCACAACAAGTTTCTTATCGTATTATTATTATCAATAGGGGATTAGTTGATTTTTACCGGGGGGGGGGGTCACCTGCACCAACACCAACACACATGTAAAATCTATATCTCGCAAATATTTTCATCCTTCTCTCCGAACTAGGACTAAAAAAGTGACCACGAAGTACACTTTTAACTGTTATGCAGAATACCTAGGCAGGTTTCTCTCCTTCTGTACTGTATCAATTCTGGCACAGTAAATTTTTGGCAAAAAAACCCATAACCATAAATAGTCATTTTAAGTTAGTTGTCATATTTTGCCACAGTTATGAGACGTGCATGTGACAGATCACTGCTGCGTATGGATTCTCTTTTAAACTGTGAGATGTGTTTGTTGTTTCTAAACGGTTCTGGTTCCTGCTGCATTAGTGTAGTATTGTTTTCACCTGTGTGTGTTTGTGTGTGTGAACCTTGGTGTGAATATTACTCGGGAAGGTGTCTTCTTTGTTTTGTGAAAGCGGCAAAAGCGGGATCTAGTTTTTGCTTAATGGTGTACATTCAGATTCGGGGTTTATATCTTTGCACTTTGACTTCTATTTGCGCTTTCATTTTTTAAATTGCTTTCCCTGTGTGTTGCTCTTTCTTCACCTCCGGCCTTTGTCTGGTTTGACCTCCTTCCATTGATAACCTTCAACTGTAGTTAACTTTGTGTATTTGGTCAGAGTTTCTCTTTGTTCACTGTCAGCTTGTCTATTAACTTTCCTCCAATTCCTCGTGCTTCTGAACTGGGGTTTCCATTGTGTTTCCATGATGCTGGTTTATCTGGATTTCTGTTTTTTCTGTAGTTTGGACTTTCACTTGTTTGCCTGCCTGTCACCAGCCTGTTTAATTAAATAGCACAATCCCACATTGTCGTTGTGGTCGTCGTAAATGTGACACTATGCCGTTGTGGTTCATTAGTTAGTCTTATTGTTGGTTCTGCTCTGCTATGGCAAAGGCTACAGGAGAAACTGTCCTGCCTCAGCATGAGCTCTGAACTTGACAGAATTAACTTGGCACCAACCTGGACAGCTACATCCATCCCATCGATGCTCACGACCGTTTTTCTCTATCGGCGCTTCTCTTCCTCTGGCACGGAGAAAATGACACCTCACATTTCTTTTCTCCCTCTAACAAGCCTCGATTGGCTCGGTTGCACCAGTGGAAACGGCCATCGATGAGTCAGGGAGCAAAGCGCCAAATTACTGAGAAATACCTGAAGTCTGGAAGCAGCGATAAATTCAAAAGGACTCGATGCAATTAGTGCATTTCTTTTTCCAAAGTGTAAACCTTTCTGCAGACACTGGGAACTGCTGGCAGCTTCCACAAAGCTCTGTGTTGCCTTGTCAGAATTAAATAATCTGTGTTCTCTCCAGCGCTGGTTAGTTTTATCAGATCAGATCAGAATCAGATCAGAATCAGAATTATTTTAATTGCCAAGTATATTTGCACATACAGGAAATTGCCTTGGTGTGGTTGGTGCACATAAATAACAGACATTAAAAAGCTCATCCTATCTCCTACATGATTTAACCCCTTGTTGACGAATGTCGCGAATTTGCCTCAAACCCCATTCCGGTCTTTTTATCCCACTAATACCTGATGGTGCAAATACTACACATACCATGAAGCTATTGGTAGTACTCTTCCGCCATCTAGTGGTCGGAGTGGAGAATACATACTAGCCCGTTGGTACTGTGCAGCAAAGTTATTTTGAGATATTAAGCTGTATTTGAAATACTGTGATGATGGAACAGCAATGATTTTACAGAAACATATGTTGTTATTCAATTTCAAGCAAAAGCAGCATCAGTATAATAATCTACATACCAGAGACTGGACAATTTGTTAAATTACGTTTATGCCCCATTATGTCGCTAATTAGAATCTGTATGACACAAATAATATATTTTTTTATATAATTGGAAATTAATTCAGGCAATAAGGGGTTAAACAACAATATATATATATAAATATATATAAAACAATATAAAACGAAACAATATATACAGTGAGAGAGTTATGGGCACGTACAGTGCTAAGGTGCAGAGATTTTCTGGAATAGGCGTGACCGTTAATATTCATTAACAAAGAAAACAGCTGTGTGTGTGTGTCTGTGTGTGTTGTGTGTAAAAGTAACTCTGGTGACTTGTCGACTGAGGTTAAACTAAGTTAACCTCTTAGTAAACTGAACAGTTGCATATATATTTATTTTCCTTACCCTTTATACAATTTGACAGAATAACGTTCTCCTGCATTGTGTTTGTCGTACATCATCTGGATGCATCTCTGCTCCCTGCTGTTGCAAAGAGCCTTGACCCCCCCCCCCCCTGCAGCTCTCTGTACTCTGGAGGCAGTTAACAGCAGCAGCAGCAAAAAGACCAATTTAGCCCTCGAGGATCAATAGTGTCACGAAAACCCATTTAGATCCATTTGAGGCGTAAAACTGTAATTACCCACAAAAAAACACCCCATGCTTTCAAACCCATCAATAGCCCCCATCACCGCTGATGGAATTAAGGTAGAAGAGGAGCGGGTAGTGAGCTAATCATAGAGGGGGGGGGGGGCGGGGGGCTGTGTGGACACTGGGTTTGGACGAATAGTGACAAAGGACCGAGGGGCTTCTCAAAGCTACTACTTATGTCCTTATTGTGGCTCATTCTACAAAGAGCTAGATTCCAAGGACCAATCAGAGGGCAACAGGTGGGTTGGGTGGCTAATTGTATTTTACCTTTTGTTAGGCCACACACACAACAAACAAACACACAAAGCAGTGGACTATGGCCTCCACTTACTGTTATTATTACGATTGAATAAATAACATGTCAACCTCCTGACCTCATACTGATCCGGCTCCATCCATCCCACTGCCACCTTTTGTTCGTTTGAATCTCTATCCACACAAAAGTTGTGTGTCTTTATCAGTTTTAATCCCCGTCCATATCAACACGCCTGAAAACGTATATCACGTTAACGCTCTCGTACATTGAACCTGCTTCCTTGTTTACACAGGGATTGCTCAAATCACAGATTGCCTCCTACACATGTAAACAGTTGTGTTGTGATGAAATGGAGAATTACCTGCACAACGGCCGTTAGCAACACTTGTGATTGATTAGACATGTTGTGTTATGTACTGGGAGCCGAGGCTAATGGCGGTGGATTTCTTCCTGAAGAGGTTCACATGTTAGTCTTGACTAAAAAGAACCAATCAGCAAGCGAGTGAGTATCTACATCCTCTGTCCGGACTTTATGGAGCCCCAGAGTTTCCCAAGTACATGTTGCCAGAAGCCATTTCAAACTAAAACGTAGAAACGTTGACGTATAGCCTCAGATGGTCTGTCACCGATTTCTTCACCAGTCAATTGAGCCGATCAATTCAATTCTACATACGCGTTCTACCTCGTACGTCAGCAACGGGCGCTAGATAGTAGCAGGATAGCTTCTCTCTTACAATTTTAAATTTAGAATTTAACAATAAATAAAAAGTGAGGAATGCAATGATTGAGTATGTCGTTATGTCAAATAAAAGGATGCACCCAGTCTCCTCCACACTGAGCTGTGCAGCCTCTTCATTAAAAGTGTGTTTGTGTGTTTGTGTGTGTGTGTGTGTGTGTGTGTTCACTACCTCTTATTAGTTGTGAAGAGTACATGCTACATAGCTTTTCTCCACTCATTCTCCATTTTTCTTATTTGCCTAAGCATAGCTTTTCTCTCTATCTCTCACTCCCCTTCCTCCTCTCCCTCTCTCTCTCTCTCTCTCTCTCTCTCTCTCTCTCTCTCTCTCGCTCTCTCTCTTTTTGCCTCTTTCACTCAGTTTTCAAAGGATAAAAGTGAAATTTAAAGCGAAGGATTATAAAAATCAATGGTACGTTCCCTTGCAATAAGGTTTGCCGCTCAGGATTTATATACAACGTGAGGCTGCTGTGTGTGTGTCTGTGTGTGTGTGTGTGTGTGTGTGTTTACATGTGTGTGTAAAGTGGCCTTTTCAGTTGGGAGCCAGCAGACAGTCTGGGGGTGGGATGGGGGATGGTGGGGGGGGGGGGCTTGATGGGAGGGAAATCGCAGGGAACTAATCAATAAGACACATCCTGTGAAGAAAGTATCGTCACACATACACACAACAGCTCACACACACACACACACACACACACTCCGATATGTACAGTACACACGTTCACACACAGCCTCAACTTTTCATTTAACACATGTCTGATCCTCTCAGCAGAAAGTGTGAAGCAATGATTTGGTGCGGAGAGAGAGAGACAATAGGGAAAACAAGATGAGACAGAGAGTGATTGGTGTCTGATGCATGTGTGTGACAGATTCTGCACGCCTGTCTGCAGGTGTGTGTGTGTCTGCGTGTGTGTGTGTGTCTGTGTGCGGGCGAGTGGCATTAGGATGTGTTGACGCACTGCAGTCTAGTGGTATAGTGCCTATTATGGAGAAAGTGAGAGGCCTCATTAAAAATTTATGAAGCACAGACATCAGCCAGCGACCAACAGCAGCCTCCCAGGGTTTGAAAGCTCTTTGGTGAATGGAGGTTGTGTGTTGGGGGGGGGGGGTTGTAGTCTTCATGTGTACATTTACATGTGTGTAAGCCCGTACTGTTTTTATTTTTGGTATTTCTTTTAAGTGGTGGATGTGAGGAAATCTCCTCTTAGCTCAGAAGCTCCTGATATTTCTCCTTTCAAGCCGACTCTGTTCTCATTTAGAGACTTTTCATGATAACACAGACGCTTTAAACTGTATAAACCTAATCTTAGCTCCAGGGCAGCTGTAGCAAAATTATAGTCTGGGTTATATAATTTTTTGAAAGTTTGACCCCCTTTATTTTTTCCTCACTTGCCTCCAGCAGTGTGTAGCCATGCAGATTATTTTTACTTTAATTGATGGGGGGTTTGGAAAATTTCTGCTTTTGAGATTTCAACATTCACCTTAGGAAGTGGAACTGAGAGTGTAGGTAATCTGAATCAGCCTTATTAAACAGTATGTGCGCTAGTGGTGGGGGAAAAAATCGATTCTGTTCAGTATCGCGATACTGTAGCACAAAGTATTGCAATATTCATTTTTTTTTTTTTATATTTATTTACAATTATATATGTAGCAGCCCCTGGCTGGCAAAGCATGGCGAGGAGAGTTTCAGAGTTTAAAAGATACCTAGTGTGTCTGTGGAAAGGATGTTCTCCACTGCAGGAGATGTAGTAACGTTCCAGAGGAACTTTAACATCTGAGCAAGTTGACCAACTCCTTTTTCTGAACAAAAATGCCAATATTCTCAAATGAATTTAACATTTTGGGTCATGACCTTGCAGGTCTCAATTTGATGGAAGCTCTAGGTTACTCTTATTTATACGATTGAGCTCAGTGTTCATGTGAGAGGTCTCCTATTCAGAAAATAATTACAAAGGTCCTGTGTCCTGAATGTCCAAGGACAAAGTTTTTGCACTTCAGTTAATGTGTAGAAGACAATGTTGTTCACAGAATTAAGTGTGACATTTGAAGTGAGGTGAGCAGTCTTATTTTCCTCATTTTTTGTAATGCCTTTGAATAACATGGGGGACATGAATCGCAATATATCGCAGAATCGAATCGCAATACTTGCAGTATCGCAATATATCGCAGAATCGCAATACTATTGAATCGTGGCCCAAATATCGCAATACTATTGAATCGTCACATTTTTGCCAATTCCCAACCCTATGTGCGCACATACAGGGAATTTGACTTTGGTTTAAATGGTGAATACTAAAATGCTAAAATCTAAACTGTGGATTTCTGAGGTCTTTCTGCTAAATGTGACAGGGAAAACTTCAGCTTTCGTCGTTTTGCTAAGTATGTACGGCACAAATATATTTGTGTGAGTGTCGGATTTGTCTGCCTGTGTTTAACAACATGGTGTTACAGGCTCATTGTGTAACCCTCGGCAGCGGCAGGTCGCTCACAGCGGCGGCGGCGCCTCACACCCGGTGTCATGCGGGGTTTTTGGGGGATTGTGCGTGCCTCTACACAACTGTGTGTGTCCTCACAGATGCATAACCAAGCCTTTTCCTCACATCATTCTTACTTTGCTGATCCGTCATTACAACAGTTGCTGAGCACTGCCACGCTTCGGTGCACAGCGTTTCAATCAACGTCAGAGTCAGCAGCAGCAACCACCACGGCTGATTGCCACTGTGTATCCGCCCGAGTGTGTGTCTGTGGGTGTGTGTAGGCACACGTTTTGTGCGTTGGCGGCGGATGCCCGTGCGGCTGTGTGTATGCAAATGCAGCTGAATGCCCGTGCTTTGCTGAGAGCTCGGCACCGAAGGGAAATGAAAGGACCAGGAGAATAATGACAGATTTATAATTACAGAATGAGGCGTTCAGTGGTTCTCAGCAGCAGCGACTGTCAGGGGACCACACGCTGCGTGTGATTTCTGCTGATCAGGCCTGACACACACCGAAGGGTCACGCTACATGTATGCCAGGATACATACACTCTCACACACACCACACGTAGGTATATGTGCACAGAAGTCCTCTCTCTCTCTCCCTCTCTTGTCATTCGTGCAGATGTTTTTTGCATATTACAGAAGAACCCACACAGACTAATAAACACAAGCACAGAACGTCTCGCACTGACAATTTTTGGTGCGACAGAAAATTGCCTGGTTAATTCGCGAGGGCTGAAAACACATGGAGTAAGCCCCCCCGATGTGCCGAGAGACGAATGCATCACAGGCAGAGACGCAGCAGAAATATCAGCTCGGTGGAAGGAAGTCACTAATTCACTTTACAGAGAAGACAAAGTGTGAGTCATTTTAAAAGGGTTACAGATGTAAGCACTTATTTACCCAAGACAACACGGCAAGAAACAACACACTTTTAATTAAACTTTTTATTTTGTTGTGTAGAGGAGCTTGTACTTAATGAACATTCATTTTAAAATCTAATCTGTGCTCAGCGGTGACAGTCACACAGGACATGAGCAGTTGTCCTCATTCTCTCCCGGGGTTTTAGTTGAGGGACGTTGAGACATGGTGTCGTCTCTGTGTGGAATATGTTTGCATAAGTTTATGATTAATTATAATTTTTTATTTAGTCTTCAGTTTATGTTAATTTCACCTTAAATTCATATCTGAGAAGTAGTGTTTTTTTGTGCTGTAGTTTCCTGCACAAAACTAAGATGTACTAATGCTAATAATTATTATTATTATTATTATTATTATGAAGTATAATTGTAATAATGGTGGTATTAACAATATTAATAATGTTTTTTTTGTATGTGTATTGCACTTTTCAATACAAAGTCAAAGTCTTTACATAAAATGATCAAATTCGAAAATTCAGAAAACAAAAACCCCTCCCAAAAATGTGGAGGAAAAAGGTATAAACATTAATTTAAAAACCATTAAGAACCAGTAAAAAATGTACAGGTTTTGAGGGTCAGTAACAAAGCTTCCTGTGGGAACTGTGAGAAGAAGACCTGAGGAGCACAGGCAGCTTTAGTAGAGATCAGCTAAACCTGTGGCTGGATCATGACCGAGCCAGTGTTGCACTTTAAATTTGTGAGTTCAAGCTTTTAGGATCAGAGAGACAAGCTGTAATTTGAGTGATGTTATCGCTATCGGATTATCACAGATTAATCTAAACCTGGTGTCGTCCGAATAACTGTGGAATTCAACATTATAGAAATAAACGATCTCACTTTGAGAGAGAGAGAGTATATGCAGAGTTGTGAACGCCCACTTTTGCAACTGCTCATTTTCTCAATTGATGTTTGAGAAACTCCTTTATTAGGAGTTTTAAGTCTGGAACCACACTATTAAGCTCTAAAGCACAAGTAGCATGGCACCAAGAGCTGACCCTTGCGGCACACCACATGAGGGGGAGTGCCATCATGTAGAAGAATAAATTGCTTTCCCGCCTTATGTAGGTTATGTAAGGGAACATCTTTTGTCAATCAAGCCCTCTGTCAAACTGAAAGTGCCGAAACCCCGGTGTGAGCAGCATTACTATGCATGGTCCAGCCTCCCAGCTGAGTGCAAGCTGCACAGTTTCTTCTCTGTCGCATTTTTAATCCCTGAATGAATTTGGGTCTGTGTCTCTCGCAATCAAACACGTGCATAAGTCTCTCCGGGATAAAGAGGCTCTCATTTCCATTCATATTTCAGATCTAATTTATTTCACATCTTGACGTCGCTAATGAATAAAATACAAGGAAAGTTTTTTTTCTGTGTCCTAATGTGATTTCTTACTTTTTTTTATTTTAGGTGCGTGTGCAACATCGACTGCTCCCACATCAGCTTCAACCCGGTGTGTGCCTCGGACGGCCGTTCCTATGACAACCCCTGCCAGGTGAAGGAGGCGTCCTGTCAGAAACAGGAGCGCATCGAGGTCAAGTACCTGGGCCACTGCCAAGGTCAGACACCAAAACACACACACACACACACAGACACACACACACACACAGCGGACGCCGTCAGCCTGTCTGCCGCGGCAGGTGTTCACTTCCAGTTGAAGTGAGGCCGTGAGGGTGAACGAGGCCCCCATGGCCCCCGGGGCGGTCGAGGCAAATGAGGCGACTTGCAGAGCTAAATGCAGACAGCATGATTCTGCATTTTCCCTGCAGCTGCACTTCCAGCTACATTTCGTAATTAAAGATAGTTTCACTCAATCATATTTCGGAATAGTGTGCAAAGATAATCCCCAAATAGCCTTGACTCCTACGGATATTGATAATTTTACTGAACGGTAATCCCCCCCCTCTTTCTCGTGTAATATAATTTATTTGAATGCAGTGTCTGTAATGGTTGCAGGGATAAGGTTATTTATTAATGTGTGTGGTTAAATCCCCTAACCTGAATCACACTGCTAATCCATGTGGGAGACAGACACAGGCACATGGGAATTCTTCCTTTCAAAATGTTTTATATTATTTTTCTACATCTACATCTCTACAAATTCTCTCACGTTATGAGTTCAAATATCAATAGTTAGCGGGTTTGATTCCGACGAGTACGTAGGGCATGGGATTGGCTCGGCGTCCTCGCAGGACAAAGCAGGACGATTGATCGAGACGTGAGAACCGAGATGAAAGCTTTGAGAAGTAATGGGGAGAAAAGCAATCAGGGCTAACCAGCTCCCAGAACACAAATAGAAATCTGTATTCCCCCATGTTGCACCTTTCGGGGTCGGACCACCCTGATCGATTCCACACATTCTGGGAAAGTGGGAGAGAGAGAAGCAAATGTCACGAAACTCTTTCGATGAAACGGACCTCGTGTTAGCCGCGATTCAAAGTGACACCTTGACATTTAGATCGCTGGTTTATGATATTTCCTCCATGTGTCACTTGGGAAGCAGTTTTATATTTAATTATTTGTCTGAGTAGAGCTCAGCTTTCTACTGTACTTCATACCAGTGTGAGGGAAACTGATCTGATTCAGATTTATTACAGTAACGTAGTGGTGTCTGGAGAAGTGGGGATACGCTCTTTATTTATGCCACAGATTTTTTTTTTTTTAAAGTAGTAGCTGGTCCAGCAAAACATAAACATATCAAGTTATAAATAGTGACATATAAGACTGCTCTCACATATTTAGTTCACCCAAAAAATGGGCCAATAGTAGTTTGTACATTGTCACTTAATTCACTTAATTTCTGGTGCAGATGCAGATTCTCTATTAATTATGTCCCTCATCTTGCAAGAAGTCTATGGGTCAGTAGTTTATCTTATAAACTTGGATAAGCTGATTTGAAACAGGTAGTGTTGGCCAAACCGTGCCACTATTATAAAAATAGCAATATTTGGGTCAGTTTGAAAATATCACAATTATTACAATGTACAAAAACTCAAAACTAGATTTGAACCAAACCAGGTGCTGCATCATTAAGACTTTAGAAAAATGAAAAGCAGAAGCCGTGATCAGTTTTAAAACTCATTAAGTCTCTTTGTTTGCGAGTCAAGCTTCTGACCTTGTAGAAAGGCTTATTTGTTTATTTTTCTTTTATTGCGCCTCCGATGTTTTACAAGCCAATAAAAGAGGAAGAGAAGTAGGGAAAAAAATAATCGCACTTCCAGGCACATTTCATGCCACAATTCTTGCTCCATAAATCCAGGAAATACTTTGGCACAGTCACTTTGAGGCGATAAATTCACTGACCACTGGAAAAAAGAAATCAATTGCAATAAAATGATTATGATTGGAAGGAGGTTTTGTCTAGCCGTCGTGAAAGGGGAATTCAATGCAGCCTCAATAAGGGGAGCAGGAAAGCATTCTTCCCTCGGAGCCTTTTCTCCTCGGCTCCTTTCTTCGCTTTGTTCAGAATAAAACATTAGAGGCGACAGTCTCTGACTTCGGAGGAGAATAGTTCACATTCATATGCATTATCCAGACGGACGCACGCACCTCAGGGACCCTTTGATGCCACGATGATTCACATCTGGCATCGGTTTGAACCTGTTAGTCCTAGTAGAGGGGGGGGGGGGTGTAAGGGTTTATCCCCTTGTAGACGAATGTTCGGAATTTGCCTCAAACCCCATTCCGGCCTTTTATCCCACTAATGCCTGATGGTGCAAATACTACACATACCATGAAGGTATTGGAAGTATTCTGCTGCCATCTAGTGGTCGGAGTGGAAAAAACATACTAGCCCCTTGGTACTGTGCAGCAAAGTTATTTTAAGATATTAAGCTGTATTTGAAATACTGTGATGATGGAACAGCAATGATTGTACAGAAACATATGTTGTTATTCAATTTCAAGCAAAAGCAGCATCAATATAATAATCTACATACCAGAAATTTGTTAAATTACGGTTATGCCCCATTATGCCAAATGTCGCTAATTTGTCTCATACCTACATTTTATATCTATTGTATATGCTATATTGAAATTAACAATCTCCACTTTTTAAGCATCTGTATGACGGCCAAAAACACAAATAATATTTTTTTTATATATTGGAAATTAATTCAGGCAATAAGGGGTTATGGGAGGAGTCTCATTGACCTGGGATCAGTTTGACTGTGTGTCTGTCCTTTGCAGGTGACATCATAACGGGCAACAAAGGCGGGGATGGACACTTTGCACGGACTGACCTCACAGGTGAGTGGACGTGGTGGCCGCAGACCCCATCGCCACCCTTGGGGTCTTCTAAACAGCATTTCAAAATAAAAGCTCTGCTGGATATGAAGCATTCCATCAACAAAGCAAACGTAGGGTCGTTTCTTTCAACGCAATTTGCCAAACAGTAGTTCTATCACTGTTGTTGCCTTGAGGGAGATCAGCACCCGTCCTGCGTTAGTCAGTCTGTGTCTGTGTCTCAGTCCGATATGGTCAAATAAAAAATCTAATTATAAAAAAATGATCTGGCTGCGATTTTGATCCGCAGATTGACCCAGTTACTGACGACTGCCGGAGTTTATCCGAGGACGTAGAAGAAGAAGACGTGTTAAATTTCAATTTGTATTAATATTGAAAACCTCGACACTGCACTAAGACTCACACACGTCCAGAGTGTGAAGCCGATAAGAGGAATAGTTCTTGAGATATGCGTTCCACATACAGACAGATGTTTGTGGAATAATGAGGTGATGTTTTTCTGTTTTAAAACCAGAACAGGATCAGTAACCGTAAACAAGCACTGTCTAAACATAACCATAAAGAAGTTTAATAATGCATCTCGATGTATGTATGCAATGTGGCCAAGAGCATATGTGCATTCAGTATTTATGGATGTTGTGTGTGTGTGTGTGTGTTTGTGTGTCTGTTTATGAAACAGAGAAAAATGAGGATGCGAGGAATGGGCTGGCCCGCGGCCTGTACATCCCCTGTCCGGATCACTACAAAAACTACTGCGTCCATGGAGAGTGTCAGTTTCCCAGCATCCTGGCACAGCCCTCCTGCAGGTACACACTCACTCACACACACATCAACACACACACACACACACACACACATGAACACACACACTTACATGCACACCCTGTATTCCTGTATGTGTGAGGATTAGTGATGGGTAAGGATAAGCATTTTGGGGCATTTTTGCAGCAGAGCAGGAGGCAGGTGACAGGAAATGAGGAGAGAGACGTGGTGGAAATGACAGGCAGCTCAGCTTCCTGAGCCCGAATCCAACTGGAGACGTCCCAGTCAAGGTGCACATTATGCTCCTTAACCATTGAGCCGCCGGATCAAACCATTTCTGACCTTATTCAACATTTAATGTCAGACAAGGGCCTGAAATTCCGTCCAAAAAGTGAAGATATCAAAAGTGTTTCCTGAATATGATATAATTTGAGCAAAGTACACTGACTGCTGATTATTAATTCAAACTAATGGTTTTTAAATAGCTAGCAATCAATAGGGCTACGTTTATACTGTCTGTTATGGGCTACAGTGCATGGATGCTAATTTAATAATCAATGAAACTATATTTATCTCTACTACAGAGTTTTTACAGTGCAACTCTTACTGATGAATAAACTAACCATCATTAAGCAACATGGACTCAGACGGCCTTTATTTATTTTGGCAGAACATGTACTTGATAATAAGTATGAATCGATTTTAAGCAATTGCCAAGTAAGTATTAGATGCTGTTTATTTTTTTAATCGGGCTATTAATAGTTTAAGTGTTTGAGATCCCCCCCCCCTGCTGTCGATGCACAGCTTCACATTAATCCCACGTCGGGTTTTTTTCAGAGCCGACACTTTGCAGAGGTGGCAAAAGTTTCTCGCTTGAAAAGTGTTGGAAGTGAAACCTTCACCTCTGAAGGTCACGTCTAGCGGCTGAATCTGTGCAAAGCAAACCGAGTCTCATGTGACATTAATATAGTTCAAACACTCTTTAAGTTAAACCACTCGTACTTCAAGTCAAATAAAAAACAAAGAAACATGTCCAGGAGGAAACGTGTTGCACATACTGGATGAGGAATGCTTCATTTAAATAACTCCAGGGACGGGAATGTTGTTTTTTTTTGTGCTCTGTCGCCAATGTTGTCGACATTATCAGGGATTTTGATTCTTTGCTTTCGTCCATGATGTTTCTCCTTGTCTCATCTTCTTCTTCTTATGGTCTTAATACGTCTTTTACATCCTGGGAACGTGGCACTTGAGGATTAAAACATTTTAAAAATGCATAATTCCAACCAAATGCAGTAAAAACGAAAGTAACAAGCCAGTTTTCCAAGAGAAGAAAGTACAGATATTTATATCACGATATGAGGAGTAGAAGTGAAGAGTAGATCTGACAGGTTTCTGATGTTACTTCTCACCTCTCCACCTTGTTAGTTTCATCATCTGTCAGTGACATGTGGCCTGAAACACACGACTTTCACCTTTACTGACGCAAACTCTGACATCAGCAAAGTCCTGGAAAGTATTAAAAATAAATATGTGTCACTGATCATCTGTGTTGCATTTGATCTCGATGTGTGCTCGTCCTTAGTAAGGGTCAAACCTTCAAAACTAGTTTTAATGTTGCTCTCAATTATAGTTTTATATCTTCAATGAAGGAAAATACGTCAAGTTGTTTTAAACCAGATGGATTTAAGTAGAAACACACAAAGATGCAGTGCACACACACACACATGTCATAGGACCCCTGATGGGACTTAAAATGTATTTCCTGGAGGCTCGGTCTAACCCTAAACTGAACCACTGAACCAAAAATCTGTTTTTTTGCCAATTGGGGACACAACTTTTATCCCCAGTTACACAAACTATTTTTAAACGTGTCCTCAAAGGTCGTCTGTGACCTCACAACCACATTTGCTGGACATCAGTCACAAACAGGTGCAGGTGACAGAGTCTGAGACTCACTCACATCAGCTCACAGAACCCAGTTGGACCCACACAGCACAGATGTGCATTTACATACAGGCACAAGAAGGACACACACACACACACAGGACACACACAGGACGCACACAAAGAATGACCATGTGTGCTCCTGGGGTCTGCCATCTTTTACAGCCTGATAGTGTAGCAGCTCGGGGGTCTTGGTGTCTCTCTCTCTCTCTCTCTCTCTCTCTCTCTCTGTCCTTCTCCTCTTCCTCTCACCTCACTCGTCCCAGCAGTATTCTTGCATACAAAACACTGCTCAGCAGAGAGGGGGTGTGAAAGGCCTTTGCTGCCCCCTAGCGGCCGTGGAAAGTGAAGGTTGTATCCAGACACAGTTGTGCCTGTGGTAGTGATGCATGTGTGTGTACACGTGTGCATGTGTGTGTGCGTATGTGTGTGGAAATCGGAGCACAAAACCCCCCAAAAGAACAAGGTTGAGCTGTTTATCTCGCTCACTGTCAGGTCGAAGGGAAAGAGAATGTGTCTCTGTGTGTGTCTGTGTGTGTGTGTCTGTGTGTGTCTGTGTGTGAGTTGTGGGTCCAAACAGGGATATGCAGGTGTTGGTGGGTAACAACCTCCCCAGAGACGGGACAAGCAGGAAGACAGGAGAGGGAGGGAGAGAGATAGAGATTAAAGGGGGGACCATTTTAGCTTGTCTCTGAGGACAAAGATCATCTCCATTAGTCTCTCTCACTGTGTGTGTGTGTGTGTGTGTGCGTGTGCGTGTGCGTGTGCGTGTGTGTGTGTGTGTGTGTGTGTGTGTGTGTGTGTCCCAACAAATCCCAACATGATATTATTAACAGCTAATGTTATATGCTGGTAGGGACCAGTGAAATAACTTCTTCTTCTTTTTAGTTGTCTCTTTTCTATGTTCTGTTGCGTTCTCAGTTTATAAGGTTAGAAGAATTAAAAAGAAGTATTTATAGGTTTGCAGAATTGTTATTCAGCCTTTGTGTTTCCTCTGTGGTTTGTAAAGGTAACGACACTAAAGACATAATATTCTATGATCCCCAACAGGACTCCTGACAGTGTTGATGCTTGTAAACTGGTATTCCCTCACTGCAGCTCAGGACAACACCAGGCCACTTTGTGATGATAACTGGGAAAATACGTGTTCTCTTTTATCAGAAATAAATCATAATAACACACAGAATATTAAAGATTTTGGATGATATTAGTAATATTTCAGGCATGAAGTTTTTGTTTAATGAGTCTTGACAGCACAATCAGCCTTTAGCTGTATGTCACAAATTCAATAAACACCTTTAATAGCTTCCAAAGTTATTGGGGTTAGGGTTACACACTTTATCATTTTAATCTCGGATGCAAGCTGGGACAAGAATTTCCTTTCGGGATTAACACAGTCTTTATCTTTATCTTTATTAAGTATTTAGTTCATGGTTCTGAAGACGTCGCCTGTAATGAGCATCAGCAGCTTCACAGTTCTCCAGGGTGAAGAGAGACGGACTGAGGTGAACTCTGCAGGATGATGCAGGAAAAGACACAAACTGTCTCTGCAGGGCGTCTCCGTGGCGTCTTCTAAAGAGCTGGTTCTGCAGTTCCCCCCCCTTTAACACTGAATTACCATTGCAGCTTCATTGAGGACGAAGCTGCGGCGGTGAAACGAACGTTCTGCATCTGGAGCTGCTCTCTCTCTCTCTCTCTCTCTCTCTCTCCCTGCCTCTGCTCTCTCCCTGTGCGAGCCCCCATCAGTCATGTTCATCTCAATAGTCGCGGCAAAGAAAAAGCACAATCACCACGCTGACACACAAACACATTGTTCCACCTCAATGTCTTTGTCAAGCAGGTGCTGACGTTTCAATTAGAAGCACAGAAACAATTAACCTGTCTCCCGGTGCAAAGGAATGACTCGCTTCCTCTCTGTCTCTTTCTTCTCTCTCGCCCCTGCATGTGTGTGTGTGTCTGTCTGTGTGTGTGTGTGTGTGTGTGTGTGTGCCTGTGTGTGTGTAATATCTCAGCTGTCACTCGGGGTTCCGGGGCCTCCAGTGTGACATCAAAGAGTACAACGTGTTCTATGTGGTGCCCGGCTCTGGCAAACTGCACTACGTCCTTATCGCCTCCATCATCGGAGCTCTCCAGGTGGTCATCATCTGTGTGGTGGTGCTCTGCATTACCAGGTGAGTCACGCACACACACACACACACACACAGACAGACACACAAACACACAGTATTTTCCATGTGGTCGGTGTGTGAGTTCGGGAATCCACATGGGGGCCATGGGGCTCCTGGAGGAAACAGCTGAAAGGTCACCTTGCTCACTATAGAGGGAAAGTACAGGACTTTCCCCCTGGACACACACACACACACATACACACACCTGAACACATGCAGCGGGTGCGTATGAGCACACACACACACGGAGATATCTAAGTAGGCAAGGGTACACACCCTGTGTTTGAACAGGCGTTTTGTATTGACAATAAAACCCACACACACACACTTGCTCGTATACCCTGCAGCCTCTGTGACTGCGGCTGACCTAAGCAATTTATGACATTCAATAAAAGATCTTTTAAAAGAGTTGGCTGCGAAAAAAAAGGAAGAAAGACCTGCTCCTCTGAGCAAAGGACGAAAGGAAGAGGAGGGACGGAACGAGAAAATTATATCTGCAGCTGCATTAATGTGTCCTGCTGCTCTTTGATATTCATTCTAAAACTAAAAGATGATATATAATGAAAGATTACTTCTCTATTGTTACCACTTCGACTAAAGAATAAATAAATGTAAAGCGGCCTCTGTGGAGCTTTGTCTCATTAGTTTTATTAGATTATTATAAGGCCTTCACTTCTTAAAGGACAAACAGGCAGGAGCAGGAAAGGTCACCTCTGTGCTCAGCCTCCGTGCACGACATTCTTCACGCTTCAAAAGGTTATTATTGCCACATTATTGTATATTTCCACCACAACAACAGTGCATTAGTTTGTTCCCACTCATAACAACAGGTGAGGTGAGAGAGTTCCTGAAACTTTAAGAAAAACCTGCTTTTCCTTTCTAGTTTCGGTGTAAATCAGGTGTAACCCCTTATTGCCTGAATTAATTTCCAATTATATAAAAAAAAATATTATTTGTGTTTCTGGCTGTCATACAGATTCTAAATTAAGTGGAGATTGTTCATTTCAATATAGCATATATAATAGATAATTGAGGTATTAGGCAAATTAGCGACATTAGGCATAATGGGGCATAAACGCGATTTAACAAATCTTCCAGTCTCTGGTATGTAGATTATTATATTGATGCTGCTTTTGCTTGAAATTGAACAACAACATATGTTTTATGTAAAATCATTGCTGTTCCATTATCACAGTATTTCAAATACAGCTTAATACCTCAAAATAACTTTGCTGCACAGTACCAAGGGGCTAGTATGTATTCTCCACTCCGACCACTAGATGGCGGCAGAGTACTTCCAATACCTTCATGGTATGTGTAGTATTTGCACCATCAGGCATTAGTGGGATAAAAAGACCGGAATGGTGTGAATGGTTTGAGGCGAATTCGCGACATTCGTCAACAAGGGGATAATAACGGTTGTATAGCTAATGACTCCTCCCACTCTCCTCTCCACAGGAAGTGCCCACGGACCAACAGGATCAACCGGCAGAAGCAGAACAATGTCCACTTCAGCTCGGAGAACACCATGCGCGCCTCCACTCGACTGATCTGAGCCCCCGGGCAAAACAGCAGACAGTGCCCCCCCTCCCCCTCCGCAGCACGGAGGGCTACGGCGTTCGATGTTACCCCCCCCCCTGTAGGCCAACCCCCCTGATAACTTAGGATTCTGCTTCCCCTCACTCCTCGCCCGGTCTCCCAGTGTGAACTGAAAGGATGGGGACACGGCAAGAGACAGAGCTGGGACAGCAGTCAGTGGCGACGCCCACACACCCGCCCGCCCGCCCACCCGCTGGGGGGGGGGTTATGCTCTCCTCAGTCGCCGGTCACCCAATCGAGTGTCCTCGCACCTTCTCACTTCCACCTGCTTCCAGGGTTTCAGCTGAGAAACTGAACCGTGAGGTGTTTGGGGACCTGAGGATACTGAATGTGTGTGTGTGTGTCTGTCTGTGTGAGTGAGAGAGAATGTGTGTGTGTGTGTGGGAATGTGTATTAGATGTGTGAGCTTTGGTAGAGGCGGGCTAGCCAGTGTCTGTTGTTTGTAGATGAGGGGGGTTAAAGCAAATCAGGGTAGTGCTCAGCAGGGTAAGGGGCTTCTCCGTGAGGTGAGTGTTGTCCGGACTGGGAGGGGGGTGGGGTGGGGTGGGGTGTGTGTGTGTATGTGTGTGTGTGTGTGTGTATGGGGTGGGGTGGGGGGTGTTTCGGGTCTACACGTGATGCCTTGCACCTTGTGTTATAGGAGACCTTTGACAGAGGGCACAATGTTATGATAGAGCTCTCTGTTCGGTTACCACGACGACGTCAGCTACTGTATCTTGGGTTCTATTTCCAATAGTTATTACTACGTTGTCTTGATGGGGTCATTTTTCTGTAAATGTAAATAAATAATTTATATCACGAAATGTAACACACCCTGTCTGCCTCTGTTCATTGTCATCACTTGTTCCCTTAAGATACTTTGAATTGAATTGTACGATAAAAGGATGGAGCCTGCACTGAACTCTGGAGAATCTCCTGTATTCTCCTCAGAGGCTGGAGGTGAGAACGACAATGTCTGAGCGAGAGCTTCCAGACTTTCTACTTTAACCCACCACCTGGTTAAAACTCTGCAGAATGTCTGAAGGAGCTGATACGAGAGAGAACAGCAGGACATCTCTGCAGCGAGTGAGGGGTTGATGAAGATGAACATCTCTGGATGGAAGAGCGGTGCCACACACCCGGAAAACAGATGAAGAGAGTTTGTGGTGATGGGATATTATTATTATTATATCCCTGCCTCTTCCGGCTGCTCCACCTGAGTCCTCCGGAGATTTCTGTGTCGTTGTGAAAGTGTCTGACCAGAAAATCTCCCACAACATTGTTCGTTTGTGAAAAGGAATCTCTGGAGAAAGTCCAGATCCAATCCTGTGGACATCCACCAGAGTTCATGTCTGAAAACGACGAGAGCTCTCCCGTGAATGCTTCATTGATAATCATATAATAATATAATATAACATACACAGGATTCAGCACTGAGTACACAGGTACACAGTGGTGTATAAAGTACTTGAAAACCATACTTGAGTAAAAGTACAGATATCTTACTTGAAAGTGACTCCGGTAAAAGTAAAAGTCACCTTTGTCAGCAGCTCCTGGTCGGTTTGTGGGTTTATGAACCTTTTGTGTCTATTAGCTGTATTGTGTAACTGCCTGGATGTTTACCTGTATATCTGCCCGCCAGCTTGTCCACACATCTACATGTAAGCCTGTTTATTTATCATTAGACTATCTTCACCGAATGGGCCTGCGTTTGTGTTTGCATTTGTTTCCAGCAGGGTGACAATACACCTGTAGGGACAACAAAGTGAAGACACAACCCTGCCTGAAGTTGTACACATTAGCCAGTTTGTACAATATATATATAAAGACTCAACAGCTTATAATTTGTGTTGAGTCAGCACAAAGGGCGACTAAGGATTGGAATTGGCAATATATAGATATATAATATCTTTGCAAAAATTATATTGGCATTATAGTGAGTGGAAAACTGGGCCTGATTACCCAGGGTTCCATTTGGCGAGGTCCATTAAAAAACCTGAATTGTGTGCGTGAATATGCAGTAGTCCACGACAAAGTGTTTGTTTTTGGTTGTGTTGGCTGAAAGTTGGTTTTGCGTTTGCTTATAAAATTGGTTGTGTTGTTTTTTTTTCCGATCTCGACTTGTTTTGCATCTGTTTGTTTTCTTTACGTGGACGTGTAAGACTAGACACGGCCAACCAATGATAGTCTACTTGCCAACAGTTTTTGTTTAAACCAACTACTTCCAATATTTTCTTTAAGGAAAGTTAACCACTTGCTGCTTCGAGCTATGTATTTATGTGCGGATGTTGACACGAAGCAGGAAAGGGAAAACAAATGTGAATCGAAAAAAGGAATACCTTCAAAAAATCATGTAAAGTCACCTAATAAAAGCCCTAACGAGCCAGTTTTGAGAATGTAAGAAGTAGAAAGTACAGATATTTGTGCTCAAATGTATCGTCAGGAAAATAAATACTCAAGTAAAGTACAGATATGTGAAAAATTGACTTAAGTACAGTAACTAAGTATTTCTACTTTGTTACTTCCCACCACTGCAGATACATAATGAACATTTTAATGATTACAGCCTATTTCTCAGTCACATATCAGTGAAGGAATTGTACTTTTAACAGTTTGCTTTCATGTGGTATTTCTACCTGAATCTGAACACATCCTCTACCCCAGAGCCACTGTATTGATTTAAAATGTCACAGCTTCCCAATCCACAAACACAGCGAAGACCTGTTTTATATTCTCTGCATGTTCCCGGCCACACACACACACAGATATCTATCACGAAGGAGGGAAGCAGACAAACTGGTAAGTGAAGTAGGTCTGAAGATACTGAGAAGAAGAAAATCTGGAGAAAATCTACTCTTCTCCTCACATCTGTTTTTAATGTGCTCCTATCACAGTTTTACATTTTGAACGCTCTGTTTATTTCCAAAGACTTTAAATAGGCAGTAAAGACCTTTTATAGAGTGATGGATGTTTTTTATTGAACCCAAACTGGGAACTTCCTCCTACAGCGACAAGGTATTGAGCACGTTACACACTAAGCATGACGTTAAAAATATAAGAATATATATATATATATATTGAATATATTGAAAATTCACACTATAAATGATGGTGTATTAATATATATTTAATACAGTTTGTGGTAATGACTTGTTGAAGTGAGGAGATGTTAACCAGGGTGTTTCTCGCCACAAGGTGGAGCTGTGGTCCACAGTGTTGACTACACTCTCCCAACGTCAGTGAGGGAAACTTTTAATGGTAGTGTCCATTACTACGGAGGCCTTGTAGGGACATTTAGGGGAAAATATCACATGGCCACGAGTTATGAATCTGTTCCTTCATAATAAGACCTGGCAGCTGAACTGAAGAAGCCTCCTGATGAGAGATGACACTAAATCACATGATGTCGCCTCTATAAAGAGCTTTAGTCTAGTTTAGACTCTGAGGACACACTGTGGGGGACACGTGTGTTATTACTAGTCAATAAGGACACATGGACCTGTCTTCATGCTCCTGTATCTGAGGATAAACTCACTTTAAGGGGGATGAACATATGAAACAATGTCTTATTATCCTATCAAGCACTCCCAGGAGTCTACATCTCCATCTCTCCCATTTTAAACTTTTCCACCACCTCCTCAAATACACTTTTACTTCATGTTAGCATTAAGCTCCCCGAGGTCATAACACTTTTAAACTCCTCCAATCTGCAATAACTCCACTAAACCAGCACCTTAGCATATTTGCACTATTGCACAAAATTGCACTATTATTTTTGTCTCAGATGAATATATATATTAAGATATATATATATATTTTATTTGCTATTTTACAATTTTGATATTCTATTTTGTATTATTTTATTCAATTTTTTTTTTTGTTTGTAAATATTCTGAGCATTGCTATTAGAGAGCCAGAGACTGCTTAATGTTAGATAGATAGATAGATAGATAGATAGATAGATAGATAGATAGATAGATAGATAGATAGATAGATAGATAGATAGATAGATAGATAGATAGATAGATAGATAGATAGATAGATAGATAGATAGATAGATAGATAGATAGATAGATAGATAGATAGATAGATAGATAGATAGATAGATAGATAGATAGATAGATAGATAGATAGATAGATAGATAGATAGATAGATAGATAGATAGATAGATAGATAGATAGATAGATAGATAGATAGATAGATAGATAGATAGATAGATAGATAGATAGATAGATAGATAGATAGATAGATAGATAGATAGATAGATAGATAGATAGATAGATAGATAGATAGATAGATAGATAGATAGATAGATAGATAGATTACTTTATTCATCCCTGAAGGGAAATTAAGTCGTCATAGCAGCCGGTATATTTGAATACAATAAAATACAATACAATAGAATAAAATAAAAAATATTGAGGTAGAAAGAATAAAAACAGAAACACAAGATAAATAGGTAGATAAGGTGCAGTGGCAAGATGATGGTAATAGTACTGATGATATGATGGTAATGTTATTGTTAGACAGTATATAAAAATAGTATAGTATATATAGTATATAATATAACATAATATATATTTATATATGATAGTAATTATACCAATATAATAGCAGTATGTAGTAATAATGGCAGCAACAGTATTTATAATAATAATAGTTAATATAATAATAATAACATGTACTTGACAATAAACTCTTGAATCTTCAATATCTTGAATCTACATGACTCGAGTCTGGGTTAACTACAGTTTTACGTCATAATAACATTACGCTACTTGACTGGGGGCTGGTAAACAAGACTTTATTAAAACATGTATAAACTTATTAATTTGCTTCTACATACTTGTGTTGTTGTAACTTTCCTAAACACTGAGCCGCCATCTTTGCTGAGCCGGACCTGTCACGTCATCTGCTGGTCTCAGGACTTCGTGGATCATCGTTAAAGTGTTGGTCGATAAAACGTTAGGACCTGTTAGGAATTACTACACACTAGTATTGGCTATATAGTGAGTTTTTATAAGCACATGTAATATCCAGTTGTCGTGGCCGAGTGGTTAAGGCGATGGACTAGAAATCCATTGGGATCTTCCCGCGCAGGTTCGAATCCTGCCGACAACGAATGACTTTTTTTTTTTTTAAATTAACAGAAATTGGCCGTTTTTCAAGCGATCGACTTCCGTTAGAAGAAGAAATCATCAGAGGAACATCTGAGCTTTATTTGATTCACATGTTTGATTCTCACACTGGGAAGCAGAAGAGCCACTGGAGTCATGGACGAGCATGAACCAGGGAGGACGTGCAGCTCTTCATCCTCCTCTTCCTCTTGTTATTCTCTCCCAGTGTGTGTGTGTGTGTGTGTGTGAGTGTGATACAGGACACATCTACACATCTGTCAGCTCTGCTCAAAGTCAGTCTATGGTCTGCTCCGTCCATCCTCCTCTTCTTTCTTTCGCATGTAGATTTTTCCAATGTGGACGCTGCTCAGCTCATTACTGCCCTCTGCAGGATAAAAGAGTCACGTTTCATATTTTGATCTGCAGCCCTGAATCTTACAGCAACTGGAAAATTGCTTTTGAGATCAGATGGTGGTTCTCACTATGGCCCGAAAAAAGATTTAATGGTGCATTTGTCTATATTATACATGTCTAACTGTTTCAAGATGGCCACAGTCACACAGTGTTCACACCTGTTAGCATCATGCAATCCAGACTCACCATATTTAGGTGTAAGTACTGTAGTTTGGTTCTTCTTTATAAACTTTCCTTTTAAATTAGTTAATGTTTAATGTTAATACTTTTCCTATTTAAACGTACATTGCTTTGCTACTTTTACTTGGGATACATTTTAAATACACACAATTTAATTTGTCATAGTCTTTTTACAATGTGATGTTTTTACAGACCAAATAAATAACTTCTCTTTTCAATATCCATTCAGTTGTGGTATTTTTTAAAACCCAAAGCCCACAACACCACCTGTGTAATTCAAGATGTCATGCTATTGAATACATCACATAGTTATTAGAAACACAACAAGACTGTTCTAATAAGGGAAGAGATCATTGTTCATATATGAAGTTTCCATATCGAGCCATGTTCAGAGTCATCCATGGGTCATTCTGACAGACGCACAACTTTTCCCAGCCTGTTTCACATGTAGGCATGTGTGTGTCTGTCTGAAGGGTCGGTCCCTCTTCTTTTATTAACCTCAACACTTTGACTTTACACAGTAAAACACAGAAGAAGCAGCCGCACTGACAATAATTACACAGAAGTACGAGCCGATGTTCTTTAGCCTGTTTGATGAATCTGAAATACCTGAAATAGCAAACAGAGCCCCAGTTTTCACCTGCGGCCATGACCTCATTAAACCCGTTATTGTCTAGTCCCACAGTTCATACTTTCACCTTCCTCTCCCTGCCCCCAAATTAAAAAACATAACAAAGTCAGAGTCTCTGGCCGTTCCAACCCCTGGGCACACCCCCTTTTGTATCCACATGTGTGTGTGTGTGTCTGTACAACTGACCCAGTCAGTGTAATCCTCTCAGTTTCCTGTGCTCTCCTGCAGAGTGAGCCAGAGGCCG
This sequence comes from Limanda limanda, assembly GCF_963576545.1. Lineage (NCBI taxonomy): Eukaryota > Metazoa > Chordata > Actinopteri > Pleuronectiformes > Pleuronectidae > Limanda > Limanda limanda. The sequence continues at coordinate 3,368,929 of NC_083651.1, forward strand.
GGGAGGAGCAGGAAGGAAGAGTCTGTGACCGTCTGTGACTATCTGCTCTCATCTGAGGTGGAAGAATGTGGTGAATGTTATTAATGGATGTTAAGCTCCTACCCTTATATACATACTCCGGAGAATGTCCGCACAATTGGGTCTTACACACATGAAACGTTTAAATTCTGAAGTCTCAACTCAGACCGACACAGACTTTCACAGGTGTCACTGGTGCTGGTCTCTGTAACGGAAGCAACATTCATAGAATCCTCTTTAGCGAGTTGTTTCAAAATAAAAGCACAGTATTTGTTTTATAGCTGCAATGCGTTATATCAAGCTGAATTGAAGAGCTTTTCTTTTGAAAAGATGCAAATGATGCACATGCAATGTTTGAAAAAATAAAAGCAGTCTGGTTAATTATTTCAATCTTATATATTAAACCACATATGTTTACAGTATTAAAGCAAATTCAGTTTCCGTTTGTGAAAAACATTGACTTTAAAAATCCACATTGCAGATAAACCAGGTAGGATGAACACAACGTTTTCTGACTTCCCTCTTCACCATAGACTAGACACAACGTAGCACACACACTTAAAAGTGTCAGTTTATTGTTGAACCGTTTGAGGACGACTCACTAATGACAAGGAATAATTCTGAAGCTGCTCTGGAGCGTTGACACAGGACGAGAGAACAGCACATTCCAAACAAACAGGTTTAGAACAGGAGCTGCACTCGTGAGATAAATACAGTAAACATCATTATACACCTCAGCATTACATAAACCCCATAGACACACTCCCTGCACAACTACACTCAACACTAAACACTGACATCTGACACCTACTCTAGAAAGACATGACTCCTCATCGGGCTGCTCACTGTTTCAGACGTGTTTAAACATGCTTGAGTTCCAAAGAATTCAAATAAAGATGATAATGCAGAGTCCATACTGTTGAACCCTTTTCTAAAAACCCTCTGCTTCTGATTGTGCAGGGAGAGGAACAAGTGGTCAATGAAATACCAGCTAGATGAAATCAGTTAGCTGGGAGGCACAGGGCTGTCTGTCAGGAAGCCACACTCAGGGAAGGATCAGGCTGAATGACCAGCAGAGCCCTGGCATTGATTTTACAATCAGCAAACTGCTCCTCAACTGCTGTGGCGGGGGGGAAGGATTGGCCTATTGGTTTGAAAATTGATGGTGTTGGACACATGAGAAGTTTTGCACTCACAGGAACAAACAAGCACACAAACAAACACACGCGTGCAAGTCGTTCCCTGACATCCAGACGTTGTGTGTGTACAATCTTAACACCTCTCAAATTGACCCATTAGCTTCCGAATTGATAGCAACACAAAAAACCACACAGCACACTCACACACAGGGCACACCTTTGACTGAGCGTGTGCCTCACACACGCTGGTCCGTGAAAAAGGGTCATTTAAAGATCCAGCGCCATCTGTTTTTTTCCCAGCATGCCATCTTTCCCCCTCTGTGGGAGCCTTTGATTTAGCACAAAAGGGTAACATCGCTTCCCTGCTTCCCACCGAGCAACCAGACGCCCACTCTGAGCAGGTCACACAAATCAAACACAACATCGTTTCATCATGGGTATGACCGGCGGTGCTGGTGTTAATCACAAACATTAGGGGTCCAACGTGAGCGCTGATGAGGGAACCTGGTTGTTGTGGGTGTTGCAGATACATCACATCACCAGACTGGTTGAGAGGTGTGAGGCAGCAGGTGGATGATACATTCTGAAGTACTGCCTTCCAGCGAAAGTATAACAATAATCAGTATCTCTGGACAAACCTTCAATTCATCAAACATGCGTCATACTGTACATATCCACACTTTCTCCGAGATATAATTTAGTTTCAAATTTGAGGGCGTGAATCTGATGTGTGTCATCGTGTTTCAATTTGTATGCTTGTGGAAATAGAAACTCCCATTTAAATGCACCTAGAGGCCTTTCTCAAAATATTTGCATTGCATCAGCCCCACTAATAAAGGCTCTGTATACTTTCATATCAACAGCACCATACCAAGTTTGTTTAATTTGTTTTGCATTAAAATAAATCCCCCCTGAGCCAAAGAGAAAACTGTGGGATATTTTACACTTATAAATATATTTCAGTAAATGCACTTTCAGTTGTCTGATGAAGTGAATCCACTCTAATCAGCCCAGTTTCCAGTTGCAGGCAGCTGTTTTAAACAGGAAGCTCTGGAAGAGACACACAACAGATATTATGTTTTCCCATCAGGAGCTGGTAGAGACCAAAAAAACAGAGCTAATAGATTGTTACTGGGCTTACATCATTCAACTGACCAGAGTCATGACTCTAAATAAACAACATTGTTACTCCAATTAAGCATAATGTCTCCATGTCTCTGAGAAACCATTGTTTAGGTCCACATGGAGAAGGTCTCAAGCTGTTTCACTTGCTCTGCCCACAACATGGAGACACTTAGACTCAAACACTGTAGGAGCACCTTCAGGAAAAACATGACAATTGACAAGGGGAGGTGATGCAAAGAGAGGAAAACAAGAAACTAATAGTGTGTTTGTGTGTGTGTGTGTGTGTGTGTGTGTGTTCACAATCTTCTCTGTGTTTTTTTAAATTGCACTTTCCAGCTTCAGGTCACACAAACTAGTTTCTTTGCCTTTAGAGGAAGTAAATGAAAAAACATTGTTTACTTTTATGCATAAGGAATCTAAACAATAACATGAGACTGCTTTGCATAATAAATAAATTCAATAATCAACGTCTTGGAAAAACACGTCATTATACTTTCACCCAGTTTTGCCAAAAGCCTTTTAACGGTTGCACGGGGCCACGCCTTTCCCAGGATTAAAAGCTCCTTCAATCGATGCAACTTGCAGCAGCATGTTTGTTGAAATGATGGAACATGTTGAGTGTAGCTGCTGCTGCAGCAACATCACCCATGACTGATATCTACTGATTTTTATATATATATAAAAGATCTGATTATGGATCTTTTCTTCAGCGACTTGAGTTGTGGCTAAAACTTTCAATAAAAAGAGAAATGCAGAATATTAAAAATAAATTTATGATGAGAGTGAAAAAGATATTGGCTGTTGTGATTTACAAAGCTCTAATTTAAGTGCAGCACTGACGCAGCTGAGATTCAGTCATGCACTTGCATTTCTTAGCCTCTAGAGGGCAAATGCACACATGTCTTCAGGCTGAATTAGACTCGTCCATCCACTGCCACTTTGTGTTTTTAAATAGTTCTGTTTAAGCTGCTGTGCAGATACAATTATTTATTTTTAATACTTTGCTATATGTAGCTGTAGGAAGGTGGAAGGTCGAAGTGAACTCTTAAATAAATGGAACAAGGAACTAGGAAGTGTTGTGATGAAATAGGACTGGAAGAATTCAGGAAAGCAGCGGAGAAGATGCAGGGAGAGGAGGAAAAAGGGGGAAAGGGAGGGATGGAGAAAAGTGGGAGCGAACGGAAAGGAAAAGAGAGGCACACGCTGGAAGAATGACAGGATGGGAGCGTCACTCCCTCCAATCCGTCCCAAGGGGAGGAAAATGTGGAAAAGAGTCAGAGTTCAAATGCTAGGAACGGGAGGTCAAACTTTTATGTCGACAGAAGTGTGTGTCTCCGAGGAGCCGAGAGGAGGAGAGGAACACTGGTGTTGTTCAGTCAGAGGAGGAAGGAACTTGTTTGGCCCGAGTGTGTGTCCAGCGCTGCCACTACACTGTGACAGCTTTGAAGCTCCAGCCGCTGACCTCCAGGAAAGGTGTTAGTCCTGAATGTTGACATGTGAGAATCTGTCGATCCTCGGCACAGAGCTGCTGGACTGATGGAGCAGAGGAAACTCAAACCTTCATGTCCACAAGGGAGATGGTCTATGTTTAGGGGAATAGATCTACATTTTGGGAAAGAAGACACATCATAGGTATAGGAACCTTATAATGTATCCTATGTAAACACAAGAATCCTTAAAAGAAAACCAAGGTTACAACTAGATAATGAAGCAAAAAAACGATAAATAATTGTAATCACAAGAATAATTCAAGTCAAATCATGTACTCGACTTGTAGCAGTTGTCAGTCGGTGCATGTTCATGTGTTTTGGGGGTGTAGTTTTGATGAAGGGCCCAATGGGAGAGAGAGGGATGTATCTCATATTTATTGAAGCCAAGTCTTTGCTAGTTTGCCAGGATTACCAACCCTGGCTTTAAAATCATCTGCTTGTAAAACATGGAAACACAGCCAGCAGTTTATTAGCCTATCATAAAAAAAAATCCAATCTAGCTGCACCTATAAAGCTTTCTAAAAAACAAACATCATAAAGAAGTCATGTAGTGCAGCACATTCTGTCATTTATCACTTTGGTTGCTGTTTGTTTTAAACATAGAAGATATATAATGTGCTAAACTAAACCTTAGAGAAGCATTATTAACCTTTGGGCACAACCAGGCTAGCCGTTTCCCCCTGCTTCCAGTCTTTGTGCTAAGCTAACTAGCTCCACACTGTATATTTACTGTACAGAGAGGAAAGTGGTATCAATCTTTTCATCTAACCTGTTTGCATGAATGCGGTTTGGATTTGAGTCCAGCTTCGGTGTCAACCCATGTTTTGTAACATTGTCCTGAGGTGTGTCGTCACTGTGTGCACATGCAAGTCGCTGCAGAAATCCTAATCTCAGTTTAGGGGAGTGTGAATACTTCATATTGATTTTAGGTGGGAAGGTTGCTGACCAAGCCTTTACCATATCAGCCTGAATCCAATAAAACTCAGGAGTGGGTTTGAATTCTTTCCAAAGTCTGCAGATAAAAAAGATTCTTGTCATTTCTCTTTGTTCTGCTGGGAAATGAATCACACAGGGTAAACACACACATGTGGTTCTCAATCTCTTCTAGGGAGATGCACAGACACACATGGTGTTGCTACACACAGACCCACATTCCTGTTTATCCCGCACACGTGTTGATTAGATGTGTTGAAAGAGCGCTGGTGTTGCTGCGAATAAAAGATTGACAGTGACGGCGACAGAGAGAAAGAGGGAGAGAGGGAGGGCAACACGCCAGGGCACAGATGAGCTCATTGTTGAAACAGGGATTTCCACATTTCCATGTCTGTGTGCCCCCCCATGCCATGACACAGGGCTGGAAAACAAGAGGGGAGAGGAAAGGGGGGCACACACACACACACACAACACAACACAACACAACACAACACACACAGCTGCATGCTGATATGATGCACACACTAACTATTAACTAGGGCATAAGAAAGAAAGGTCCATGAAATCATTCAACGTTCACAGGACATCAGGGGGAAAGTTCAGTCAAGTTCCTGAAACACACAAAACACACAAAACACACACAGGACGGAGTTGTGTCTCACACCCACAATTATGCAATAGTGTTATTTAAAAAAGAAAAATACACATGGTAGAAAACAAAAGGCTTCACACATATTTTATAAAAGCAGCCAAGCATGCAAAGAGTGGAATGAAAACACACAGCAAGCAGGCATACAAGGAGACACACACACACACACACACACACAAACAGAGACACACACCAGCTCTACCTCTTTTCTGTCAATAGGGTTTGGCATGCACGGTCTCCATAGCAACCACACCCCGCCCCTCGGCTTGCAGGGGAGGTGTTTTGAAAGTTCACGTTGTGTGTCTGTGTGTGTGCGTGCGTGTGTGTGTCTGTGTGTGTGTGTCTATTCGTTTTTATTGCCTTCTGAGGACCTTATCCAGCTTAAATACTAACCTTGTCAGGACCAGAGCTTTGGTCCCAATGAGGCTAAAGTTATTTTCTGAAGTCCTGGTTCAGGTTAGAAGTTAGGTACGTGTGTGTGTGTGTGTGTGTGTGTGTGTGTGTGTGTGTGTGTGTGTGTGTGTGTGTGTGTGTGTGTGTGTGGGTGTGTGTCTGTGTGTGTGTGTGTCTGCGTGTGTGTCAGAAAGGGGCGTGGCTGTGAATCCACTCCCAGCAGTAAAACCAGCGGGACGTCCTCCTCCTCATTTGGAGCCGCAGCACCGCGCCGCAGTTCGATTCCCTCCCGGTGCAGCATCCTCTCTCCCCCCGGTGTCATCCTCTCTCTCTCCCCCCGGTGTCATCCTCTCTCTCTCCCCCCCGTGTGAGCCATGGAAGACGAGCCGTCCCACGCCGAGCCCAGCAGCAGCCTGTCCGGCAGCACCACCACCATCCCCCCGGAGCTCCTCATCCCGAGCTTCAGCCCGTCCTCCGCGCCGGCCTCCCCCCTCCCAGCGGGGGGCACCCTGTCCCGGCTGGGCTTCAGGCCCCCCACCAGCCCGACCTCCGTGGCCCCGGGCAGCCCGGTGGCCGGCGGGCAGGTGAGTGCCATCACCGTGGTGGCCCTGCTGGACAAGCTGGTGAACATGCTGGAGGCCGTGCAGGAGAACCAGCAGCGCATGGAGCTGCGGCAGGCCGAGCTGGAGGGAGCCGTGCGGGGTGTCCAGGGTGACGTCACCCGCCTGACCAAGACCCACGTCAGCACCTCCACCTGCGTGAGCAAGCTGCTGGAGCGATCCCGCAAGGTCAGCGGCCACCTGAAGGACGTGAAGGAGCGCATGGACAAGCAGGCGGTGCAGGTGAAGAAGCTGGAGGCCAACCACAGCCACCTGCTGAAGAGGAACCACTTCAAGGTGCTCATCTTCCAGGTGAGGGTTTGAGTCCCGGCTGCTGACACACTGATGAAGTTAGGGTTCAGGATCTTTAGAGGGTTCACTAGACCTTAATGTTCTCATGAAGTTAGAGTTCAGGATCTTTAGAGGGTTCACTAGACCTAAATGTTCTCATGAAGTTAGGGTTCAGGATCTTTAAAGGGTTCACTAGACCTTAATGTTCTCATGAAGTTAGAGTTTAGGATCTTTAAAGGGTTCACTAGACCTTAATGTTCTCATGAAGTTAGGGTTCAGGATCTTTAAAGGGTTCACTAGACGTTAATGCTCTCATGAAGTTAGAGTTTAGGATCTTTAGAGGGTTCACTAGACCTAAATGCTCTCATGAAGTTAGAGTTCAGGATCATTAGAGGGTTCACTCCACCTTCTGGTTCTCATGAAGTTAGGGTTCAGGATCTTTAAAGGGTTCACTAGACCTTAATGTTCTCATGAAGTTAGAGTTTAGGATCTTTAGAGGGTTCACTAGACCTTAATGCTCTCATGAAGTTAGAGTTCAGGATCATTAGAGGGTTCACTCCACCTTCAGGTTCTCATGAAGTCGAGTTTATTGTTCTGAGATCTTCTGGGTCCCCTGGGGAGGTTATAACCTCGATCCCAACAGTTACGCCATTATAAGTAAAAACATTATGGGATAGACCAATGTAGGAAGTACTTGAAAGTACACACCCAAACCTGATGAGCAGTATAGCTGCTGGCAGAAGAAGCAGCGAGATAATTCTCCCACAAAGTTTGTGATAAAAGTTTATAATTGCCTGCGAGGTTCATAAAAACTTTGTGGGAGCATCAACCCTTTTGCTGAAATAGCCTGATGCAAGGTCTAGTGTTTTCAGAGCTGGATCCATAGACACTAGTCAGGATGTGTGTGTGTGTGTGTGTCTCTGTGTGTGTGTGTGTGTCTCTCTGTGTGTGTGTGTATGTGTGATATATATTTGCCTTCTTATTTGACTGCAGTACAGTGAGTGTTTTGATGCCTGCTTCTTCGTGCCATGTGATTTGTCACATGCTGTAGGTGAGCAACACACTATTATCACTTTTTGTCAACTCTTTAAAAAACACGTTGAACAAGACGAGTATTTTTTTTGCGTTAAGCTCATTTTGCTGTGGGAGAGTTACTTGCTGTTTTGTGACTGTGTAAATACACTTCAAACACACCTAGAGACACTAAGGGAGATTGTTCCCGCTCAGGCCTTGTGGGTGTGTGGGTGTGTGTTTGTGTGTGTGTGTGTGTGTGTGTGTGTCAAAGAGAGAGAATAAGAAGAAGGGTGTGTCTGGGAATGGAGCTGCACAGGATAATGGAGCCGGTGCTCAGACACTGACTGAGTGGATCTGTTTACAGCCCACAGTCATAGTTCACACACACACACACACACTGATGCTTCTGGAGGATTCTACCACTTTAACTGCCACATCACACCTTGGAGGGTAGAACTCTACACTAAGGGAGAAACTTCCTGCTTTCCCTCAGGAAATTAGAAGTTTAAAACGAGTGGAATAAAACCATCGCTCACTTATCTCCCAACAGGAAATGGATGAAACCTTCTCCTGGTTCTACATGGAACCTGAAAGACAGTTTTTGATTCGTGACCTGCAGATAGGAGCTGGCGTTATTAATCAAGTTGGCGACAGCAGTTACACAATGTGTTTGATTTACACATTTCCACTCAACCGTAAAAGGCCTGATCTCATTGGTGTTTTGTACTGTGATGTGTGTGTGTGTGTGTTGGTGCGTCTAAGCGTGTGCATACAAGTGTGTGTGCCCAGGCAGTGAAAAATAAAGAGGGGGTGGTGGCGGGCGGGCCGGGGGGGGGGCATTGTTGACACAGCCCGGGCCACTGAGAGCTCTTAACCGCCGTTGTTATCTGGTTTCCCAGGTACTGAGGCTCTGTTGTTCAAATGCAACAGGTGCCAAGACCTTCCCCTTCACGACAAGGCGGCTCTGTGCGCCAGCGGGCGAGCCACCGCCGATCGATGGGTTTGAATCCCGGCTTTTAAAAGGAGCAGGAAGGGAGTGACCCGCTGCTTTAGAGAGAGAGAGAGAGAGAGTGGACGGTGACCTTTGTTATTATACCCGAGAGCGAGGTTAAAGTTGTTGTGTCCGTCCTGGAGGTGTTGTGTTACTCCCCGGCTCCAGGTAGAAGTGCTGATGTGACTCCTGCTGGAGTTGTTCTTTTCCTCCCTCTAATTTTCAAACCGATGGGTGTAGGTGGAGGTGGAGGATTAGCAGATGGGTGTAGCAGGGCCCGGCTGCCTCCAGGGCGTGTGTGCACATTGTGTGTAGTGCGTGCAGCCTGCCCATTGGATGTGTTATGCTGATGTGTTGGGTCAGGTGTATGCAGTTACAGAGCTGGTATGAGGCTTGGCTTGCCTGAGGGGAGCAGAGAATAAAAGAACTAAGTGCAGCTCTCGTTCTATCTCCTTTCTCTATCTCTCTTTTCTGAGTCCGGCAATTTTTACCACGTCTCTCTTTTTTTATGCCTCAGGTATTTTGTCTGCTTCTTGATTTTTCTCCATCTGCTCCTGAGCTCGAAATGCTCTCGTCTGACACGTTCAGTTTTTTCGTCTTTTACTCAAACTCCCAACTTGTTGCATGTGACCACTTCTTTCCGCCTGTGTTCAGTCCAGCCACCTGTCACGGTTCCCTGACAACACGCAGAAGCACATGCTGCACGCCTCACCGTATCTTTGATAACGCACGTTTTGCAATGCGCCCACGAGCCAAGTTCCCCTGTAGCTTCTGGCCGAGGGGCCCTCCTCCTCCTCTGCTCCTCACTTGACCGAGCCGGAGCAAAATACTCATTGCCCTGTACGTGCCAGCTGAGGTGGAAACACAGGGGGCTTCTGGGTAAACGCTCTCTGTTGGGCTCTGCAAGCTGCGGCCGGTCAGAAATCACAGCGCTGTCTGACGCTCCGCTGAGTTCCTGTGTATAACGCGGACTAATGAGGACTTCATTACTGCTGCTCGGGCCTTGTTTGTTTGTTTTTGTGCACCAGTGCTTTTCGTGTCTCCACACAAGCTCCTCCCCTTATCCAGATCCTTTCTCCTTCACACACAAACACACACATTAAGGTGCACAATCCACGAATCTGCGTCATCTGAGGATTCCAGTGTTTACAGTGCAGACTCTGGTAATTACTGTTTGTAATGGCAACACATTTTGCATTGAATTACACACGCATTTATTTTTTAATTATTTGTCGGACCAATTAATTACAAAGTCTCTTTACCTGAGTGGTTAATTACCAACAGTCACCCTGGAGATCTTAATCCTAGTGGATCTTATTGGCATCACCGTTTAGATTAAATGCAGTGGGTTTCAAAATAAAACTCCTGTGACAGAAATGGTTTATTATATAGATCTTAATCTGCCCATCTGTGTTTATTTCACTGTGAAATATAATCACAGCAAACAAGTCCAACGTGGTTGACTTGTTTGCTGTCAACCATATTTCTTATAAGTCCTTCTCCGATGCAGAGCTCCACTGGATACTTAGTGGTGAGGACGGGAGTCAAGTGACTCCTCGGTGGGATGGGAAGAGGATGTGTTTGTGGTTTGTCTGTGTTTTTTTGTGGACTCCTAATCGCAGGGAGATGAAGAGTGACAGAGACAGTCAGAGCTCTCGCATACAATAAAAGAAACTCTCATATCGCCTTGCAAGCAGAAAGAGAAATATACTCCAGAGCCAAAGTCAACACAGGGACTGCAGTGCTGGTTGATCTGCTGCTGCAGAGCCTGTGATGGAATGAGAACTTTCTCCTTTTGGTTCTCGTTCGTCAGTTGTACATTTACAAAAGGATACTCATTTAACCCTTAGTAAATATATTTTACAATCACAATGTATTAATTGACAAAGTTTCCATCCATCATCACTGGGTGCTCACAAAGGTTTTGAGTTATCGGCTTAACCCGACTCTTTGTCGCCTGGTGCGCTCTGCTACCAGTCGTCATGGAGCTCTTGTGTACAGACACTTGACCAAAGGTTGTGACATCATCTCGCCTTTCAGCATCAGGATGTTTTTCCACACTCTGCTCAGGGTCTGTAGATGGAGGACAAACTGGGAGTTCCAGCCACGCCCCCAAACTCCTACGTAGTAAAGTGACACAGAGCTCTGTAATCTCAAGGTAAATCAAACTAGAGTCAGTAAACATTTTCTAAAGGAGTTTATGGTTTCAATAACTATTCTCAAGTCTTATTCAATGCAAAATGATGATCGTTTTGAAAATGATGATTCTTGCTAGACCCGAATAGAAGATTTCTATTCGATCCCAGCTAGTATACCGTCCAATGGGAGCAGGTCACAGGTGCAGGTGGGCATGCAGAGTCAGGCTCCACCCATGCTCCTCCAAATATGGTCACTTCTGGTTTTCAAAAACTACCTACACTCAAGGCTTTAAAACGTTGCTTTCCACTTGTCTGAATCCCATCTTGTGCGTACAAATACACAAGTGACACAAATGAAGCTTTACTTCCAGAAACCCCCTTGAAGCCATTCAGTTGAGCTTGAATATCGAATGCCTTCCTCACCCCAAACGCGATGTGTTCGAATGTAATTGGCTATTTGAGCGTTATGCGAGCGCACATATTGCGTGTGTGTCCATGGCAGAAGCTTCTATCATGAAGTCGTATCCATCTCCACAGGTTGGAGCAGGCCAGCGGCTGCAGGCTACAGCTGAGATTTGTTGAGTGTCTCTCTCTGGAGCAGATGATATACTGCACCAGCTAGTAGCCCCGAGCGCTGCTGTCTCAGTGTGTTCAGTCATGTCGGGTCTTGATGTGACCAGGCTTCAACCTGTATTGACTCTTGAAGTAGCAGGGCGCTTAACTCATAGTATCCTGGTGGTAACAGTAACTTATTCCACTGTTGCAACTGAGGACAAAGAGAAATCGAGACAAAAAGAAATTCCCCAGAAATACTATCATCAACACAAATGCAATTGTGATCCAGGAGAATTAAGTGACTCAGTGTATGTTTATTTGTTTATGCTGATTTTACAACTGGTGGTGTCGGGTCCTGCGTCATGGCAACGTGATTCATTTGTTTCCTCCTCCATGTTAGTAGATGGGACATGGATCAAATTAAAAAGTCCAAAGATGGTTTCTACCACTTTGGTTATTTCCTATCACATTGAAGTATGTTCAAGTGGCTCTGATTAGTTTTGTTTTAATTAGTTATTTGATGCTGTGAAATAACAGCGTCAGACTCCATGATTGACAGCTGAGACTGACTCACGATTGGTTGATTGCTTCAGGACTCCACCTCTACACAGACTCTGGCTCTGAATTACCACACCAGTGAAAGATGGCAGCATCCATAACCAGGATATTATTTTGGCTTCATTTTTGTCCAGTTGAAGGAAGTGGAGACATGTCATCCATCTTTATTTACTCTCTCTGCTTGTCATGTGCAAATGGCTGACATCTCTTTGACAGTTAACAACAGTACGAACATCAAAGTTGAACTGGGATGAAGTGAATGTTTAACAGACCTTGCTCCTCATGGCACAGACGTCATAGCACAGGTGCAGTAAACACGATTAATATAATGATTGTGTTCGTGTATTTTCTGGGCTCTGCTGCTGTTCCTGCTGACTGTGTCGACCGGGTTATCGTGACATGAAGCTGAGCTTTCCTGCTACATAACTAAATGTCTGCTGTGGGAAAGGTCTTTTTGTTTTTTAACACATCCTGCTTTATTAATATGTTGACCACACATACAAGCATGGAATTGATATAGAAATAAAACTATTTAGCTCTACCTGTGACCTCCAGTACACAAGTTATTACTTCACAGTTAGATTTTGACTTTTTTCCATAAGAATGCAGTTGGGTGTGTTGATATTCCTTTGAAGGTAACAAGGGAAAAGGATCAGAGGAGAAAAGTGAATGTATCTGAGGGGGAAAAAAGACAAAGAGAAAGATGTCGGTCCGTTTTGCCTAATGATGGGTTAAGTTCCCAGACTGTGTTGAGTGTGAGACATGAGGGGGGGTGGGGAGGTTTCACCTTAAGTGCTTGCCTGTTCCGTCTGATGTCACATTCAGGTTTGACGAGTCCACTGAACTGTTTCAATCTCTGAGGCAAAGACAAGTTTGTAGCTGCAGACTCCAGGTGTAACCTACTTGTTTTAAGAGCTTTAATAAGACAGACGGGTGATGAATATGTTAGAAGGTGCACGATAGGCTAGACAAGTTGCTTTTTAATCACACAAAATCAAAATCGTAAAACATGTACAGAATGATAATAAATAAATATAAGTGTGCATGCAAAGACAAATGAAGGCATAGCTATTGAATCAGCTCAATCTCCGAGCATATCCCATGATGCAGTGCACTTCTTTGTCTACGCTAATGCCAAGACTACATATTTTGCATGTTCTTATTGCGCCGCAGGTTTTAATAAGATTAAAGCAGCAACCTCATATAACCTCACGTGTTCATTAAGTAAGATGCACCGCTTTAAAAATACTTTAGCGACAAAGTGATCTTTGTGCAGGGAGTGTTGCTGCTGGTTTCCTGCCAATGCAACTCTCAGTCCTGTTGCGTTATTAAACAAATGCAACCACCTCCCCTCTCTTGGCTCCTCCTCCTGTGACCTCCCACTTGTTCTCTGACGTCAGATTCCAGGCGTCGACGTCTGCATGTTGGCTCCTTCGTGACTTTTCAAACCACGTGAAGTCCTATCACCGAGGCCAAGGCCGCTCCGTCCATGGACAGGAAAGAGGAAAACAAAAAGAGTTTTGTTCCTCTCTGTTAGTTAGTTTTTTTTATTTCTCTGCGCTTAAATGAAACATGAAAACACAACACGTCTCGAGATAACACAACAACTTCCCTGCTTCCCTGCACACTGACCTCAGTGCGGAGGAAACATTGTGACAATTGGTGGTGGCCTTATCCTAGAGGCGTGCTGCATGGCCACACAGGCCTTATCGAACAATAGCTCTGATATGTGAAGTCCTGGATTGTGCTGCAAAAATGTCCAATGGAGGATCTTGGGAGATTGTACAAAGAAGCTAAAAAAAGAGAAACATGGAACGAGTGTGAACGTGCAGGAATGTTGTAGAGAAGACTTAACATCATGCACCAGGAAGGAAAGTGCAGGTTCAGCAAATTCGATCTGTGGAGGTAGTGCAGTTAAGATCTCAACGGTCCAGTCAACCTCTGAGGAGATAATCATCAATATCATGTCATGTATGGAATTAAATCATAGAGCTCATATTGCAGAAGTTAAAAACCTGTTCTCATGCACAGGGCACAGACTTCTCTCCTGTAAATTATGGGTTGAGTCAAGCAAGTTTATCGTTGTTGTTGTTGTTGTTTTCCACGTCAAACACTTTGTCCAACAGCCATTTATCTCATCCGGGATAATGGCCGCCTTTCTAGTTTCCCGCCAGTTACGAGCCACGTTTGCATGACTCTGCACCTGAATGGGTTATTGTGTCGTGTGATTACACAAGCTCGGGAGGCCAGTTAATACAGGCAGATATGGGAGGGGCTTGTGAGGACGGGGGAAGAATGCCCCAACTTGTTATGCAAAGCTTCACGTGATTAGGCAAATAATCTAATTAATATCTGTCACGGTTTGAGCTACAATTTTAATGGTGGTATGAGGTAAGAGCCTGGCAGGAGCTTCATATGTTTAGAATATTTCTATGTAGTGTATATACATCAGTGGAAGGTTGTGTATCAACACTGTGCAGAGGGTGCACTGAGAGTTTATCATGTTTCGTGTGTTAAGCCAGTCCTATGTCAAATAGGAGAATACCATTTCCTTTCCTTTCTTTCCTCTTTCCTTCCTCCGTCCACAGATGGCTCTTCGTGCACAGGGGAGGGCTCGGTGTTACATAACGTGCTGAAGGGGGGGGCGGGGGGGGAACTGGACGGCACACTAATGGGACGGATGCTCTGTAATCAAAACACATGCAGATGAAGGCAAATTTGCACACGCACAAGTTTCAGGTGGACACTGCCGTGATTGTTCCCTGAGTGGGTGAGTGAGAGAGAGAGAGAGAGAGAGAGAGAGAGAGAGAGAGAGAGAGAGAGAGAGAGGCTGCAGGGATCCTGGTGATTCATCGGGAATGAGATACATTGGGTCACGGATAAAGATAAAAGGCCAATTGAGAACATGAAGGTAGAGTGGGAAGGTAAAAGGAGAAAGTTCAGAGGCAGAGCTTTCTCTTTAGCTCTTTGTTGGAGATGTGCACAAGAACAAAGTCTGATAACAATCATTTAAAAATCATTGCAGGTTTTTAAGGTTCATTTCTTTCCCTGTTTCATTTCAACTTGAGCTTCTCGTCTTCTGTTGCAAAATAATTGCAGGAATAGCAATGACGTGCACACATGCATCTATCTCTCTGTGTGTGGTAATTGTGTGTGTGTGTGTGTGTGTGTGTGGGTGGTGATTGTGTGCCCTCTCATTGGCAAAGTCCCCCGGAGGCACCTGACTCACTGTGCCAACACACCTGTACCTGCCGCGCCTTTTAGGATTAGGAAAATCTCCAGGAACCAGGAAAAACACACCTGCTCCAACTGTTCAAACACGTCTAAATACATACAAGTACAGGAAAGTTCCCCAAAAAATATCCTGAGCAACTGACATTTGCTTCCTTACATTAAGCCGTTAAATTTTAGGGAAATGTCTGGACTTCAGTGCAGATTTAGATAGAGTCCTAATTCTAACATGAGCACGCTAACATGCTCACAATGACAATCTTAACAGGCTCTTTTACGAGGTGTAATGTTTACTCCTCTCAGTTTAGTGTGTTGTTGTTAATTAGCACTTAAACACAAGGTACAGCTCAGGCTGACGGGAAAGTCATTCGTTTTGCAGGTATTTGGTCATGAGCACAAAATTTACCTGATGATAGTGATATGGGGATGTGGATGTTAACGGGACTGTGAACGCAGAAAGTAAATTCAAATTCATTCGTTGTGGCCCAAAGTGTGCGATAGATCAACCACAATTGCGTTTGTCCATTAAATTAATCTCAACCATGTCACCCGATCCTGAGTAAAATATGTTAATGACTGGAAATGTAAAGCAGAAGCCCGTTCACACACACAGAGACAATATAAACAAAGGAGAATGAAGAGTTGTGGAAGTTGAAGGGTGTCATTACCCTCATGGTATAAACAGAAACAAACTCACACAGTAACATGAGTCTATCTGAGCTCTTTCAATGAGCTGAGAACAGTGTCCTGCCCCGCCCTGGTCTCTCTCTCTCTCTCTGCTTGAACACAGCAGGACGTTCTAGAGAAGTGACTAAAGTTAACCCAGGCTTAATAAAAACTTGCAATTAGATGGCAATTCTACCAGGCAAGTGTTGAATGTCATCCTGAACTCGTTTACCCAAGCGTCCCAACAGAATATCCTTGAAGTGCGCTGCCTATGTTAAATACAGAAAACTCGCTGTCAATTTAAATTAACTTTGTTTTCTTGGTTCACTCCAAATTGATATTAGTTATTCTTTATATTGCTTTGTTAAACAATAGACAATGTCTTACATGGCTGCACACAACTGCACAGTGACGCTCAAACACAAACACTTGCACATACTGTATCACATTCTTAGTGGCTAATGAGCGCTTGCTTAGAGGGTACACTAATTAACAGGGTTCCCAAGAGAGATGTGCCAGAATGTAAGGTCCACGCACACACACACACACACACACACACACACACACACACACACACACACACACACACACACACACACACACACACACACACACACACACGACAGACCTGGGTCAAACGGTATTTAGGAAGATTTAGTTTTCTGTAGCTCACTTGCAAAGACTTGTGGGAGTTAAGCTGAGGGCTAACTCACTTCATGCTGCCTCACTAATGGGGCAACCAAACACAGAAGCAGCATGTTCACGAGTACAACCAAACACAAGGTGCAGAAAACAGAGTTGCACAAAGTCAAATCAGTAAAATAAAAGACATAAATATGTTTTCAGGCAGAACTTGAGGTGAAAACATTGCAGACTCTTGCTCTTGAAGCTTGATTTAAGTGTTTTTTTGCAGCAGGTCGAGTACAGTTTGTACCAGGAGGGCTCTGCTCACATTCAAAGGTGTTGGAGTCTTTTCTGCTGCCTCCCACATACTCCAGGAGCCACGCTGATTATATCAAACATGTTTGAGCCAAATCAGAAAGTCTCGTGACGTGCCCGGACTGGAGCAGAGGTGGGGAGACTGGCTCTCTGGAATAAAAACTCAACATTGCCAAACAGTCCGGGGAACATTTCAACGATTTATCATCAGGGAATACTGTTATTTTTGTAATCATGACTGGTCAAATTTAGGTGGTTGCGTAGTTAAACCTCAAGCTATCTCACACTTCATGTTGATTGGCTCTGTCTTAAATGTGCACACAGAGAAGGGAGATAAGTTTGATCTCTGGAGATTTCAGTGATTTCTAGCGTGTTTTATAGAAGATCTATCAGTCATGCAGAGCCTGACTTTCTGATTTTGAGTTTGCACAAACACGTTCCGTCCTTCTTGGGCGTGGTACGGTGTCAGACCAACCGCAAAATAGGGCATTGAGACGGAGCTCATTCAGACACGGCAGGAGGGAGACGCGGAGAGCAGAACTGAAGAGGACGGATTACTGTTAAACAAAATGAGAGTGGGAGGTAACCAGACCTGTTCCCCAAGGTGCTAGCTTTGTCCTTTTGGATTACCAGTTACAAAACCCATAGTGCTTCATGGCTCCCAGCCTTTTGAGGATTAGTGTCGTACCTACAGAGGAAAAAACGAATCCTGATACACTAAAAAAGCAGCTTGTGGATATTCATCGAACCTCCCCCTTTTAAATATTACTCTTTATATTCTGTTCCATTGCCCTGCTCTGATGTTGGGCCTTTTAAGAACATGCTGACAGATTTACTAGCACGGACTGAGATACCACACATGCTTGGCTCACACCTGAACCGTGACTCATGCCTGCATGGCTGAGATCAAGTCAAGATGCATCAGGGATCTGCAAGGTGGTAGACACAGGATTTAAGATAGAAGATATTCATCTAGTATGGAGAATCCTCTTGGATTTTTGGACAGATCAATCCAGGTTTGTCTTTTTGTTGTTTCTCCGTGGAGTCGAATCAGAGACGAACCAGGGACCTTTTCTGCCCGTAGTCCAGGTTTTTGCCACTAGTCCACCTCCTCTCCCATAAAGATAGAATTGACATCTGATGTCGTCAAACTGCTTGATTTGAGGCCCGGATGGGAATTGAACCCATGATCTTTGGTTTACGAGACCAACGCCTTACCACTTGGCCACCGAGCCCTTCAAGAAACGTTTTCCACTTCTGACTAATTCTTAATTTACAGTTGTACAAAAGGTGCTCTTTTTCCAGGGGATCAGGGAAAGAAATGGGACTTAATATTCTGTAGTTCAATACTATAACTATATAGACTGAACTTTAAAAGCACTGCAGGACTACTCGTATTTACATTTTGATTTTGCGCAGTTCAACAATAACAGACACGGTGACATAGCTTTCTTGCTATTGTCTCAGGCGTTCTATCATTTCATCTAACGCTCTTATAAATACAACGCGGTGTCACAACTGGCTTCACATAGCACAAGTTGACTTTGCCTGACAGATTGCATGCACGGTGCTGCTTTACTTTTCCGCAGCATTGGTGACGGACAAGCATGTGGTTGGTCCAGTCCTTAAGTATGTGCTAATGACACCCCGAGAAAAAACGCATTGCACAGTCCCTCGACAACTAATGGCATCCTGCGACTTAGAGCACCTCCATAATGGAAAGAATGTAAAACCTGAGGCATGTTCGAAAACAACCTCTTCGAACCGGAAGATTATCTAACGAACGGGACGTTGACTGACTCTGATGCAGATAGAAACATGAGATGAAAAGCATTCGAGAGCTTAAACCTTTGGCTTTTATTGTAAATCATTCCATTTGATTTAAAAAACTGAATATTGATGGCAATGAAAAGCATATTCGTCTATATTTTAAGATTCAAGCTCTTGATTGCTAATGGCGTTGAGTCGGACCAATCCTCACCCACCCATCTCATTAACATATATTTCATTCCAACATGTATGAGGATGGGTGGGGCTCACACTGGTGATTGATACTGGCAGGTTGTGAGGTAAAGCAGAGCAGAGAGAGAGAGATGCAACTGAAAACAAAGAGCAGCGTGTGACTCCTCCAGAGAAACAGGTGGAATTCCTCACACATTTCAGGAGAAAGCCGAGGAGTTATGCAGAAACTGGTTTCCTCCGTCATCAGCCGGCAGATTAACCCAACATGTCAGAATGTATTTAAGGCAGACATCCATTTGCAAGGGCCAAAGGGCCAGAAGTGTAAAGTAGCGTGTTCATGGGGAATGTGTTTGGATGTACACTTCAAGCAATATTGTAAAGAATTCCTCGGGAGGCTCTGGTACTTGGACAGATGCCTTAGGTCGAACCCTGACCATAGCTAACTCAAACAAAGATCATGTGCTGGAATTCATCTGTATTCTCATTCAGGAGGTCAACAAGTTCTTCTCCAATTTACAGCACCTTGTACATTTGTGGTATTTTCTATTAAACTAAAATCATGTGGACGCTTTTAAAACTGATTTCCAATGACCATCCTTTTAACCATATTTTTCTGTCCTTCTGTTTCTTAGGAGGACAATGAGATCCCCTCCACTGTGTTTGTCAAGGACTCCCTCCGGACCCCACTGCCAAGCCAGTATGACGCGGAATCCACCATGATGACTCCATCTATCGCAGGCTCGGTTGAATGCAGCCGTGCCCAAGACGAGGGTCTCCAGACCATTAGCCTGTCCTCTGACGACGATGATGTTCTCAAAGCACTGCAGGAGGAGTCCGAATTGCTGGCGGCCGACGCTGAAATGGGTCTGAGCACTTCCCGCCCACTTGAGAGAAGAGCCGACAAATTCAAGCGCAACAGCCTGAAGAAGGTCGATAGCCTGAAGAAGGCCTTCACGCGCGAGAGCATTGAGAAGAAGATGAACAAGATTGTGCCCCCAGAGCAGCGTGAGAAACTCAGGAAGAGTCTCACCCCCAGCCACCCCAAGAGCCCAACTGCCAAGTCCTCCTCATTTAAGGTGTCTCCCATGACCTTCAATGTAAAGAAGGTCAGGGATGTGCCGACCCCCACGCAAGACATAGGTTCACCTGGGGAAGAAGACCATGTGGAGATTCCTCATCTAGGAAACATGGATGGTGACATTGCCTTGCCGGAGGTCCATTCCATTGAAGACGTTGTGGAGATAAATCAGGAAGGTCCCTCCACCCCAGACAGCATGAAGGCAGAGCTGGCAATCAACGGCAAAGCAACGAGTATTGAGTGTGAGATCAATGGGGATCACGCTGCTGGCCTGGCGGTACCAGAGCAGGATGAAGATGTTGGCGTGGAAGAAGAAGAGGAGAAGCACAAAACCCCTGTAGTAACAGCAGCCGATGCCCAGATCCCCCAAGCATCAGCTGCTGTGGAGCAAGCTACTTAATACGATTTGATTTTGTTGAGCATCACTTCTAATTTCACTTTTTTCTTTTCTTTCTTCTTAAAGTTTCTACATTTGATCCCCATCAGGCTCGAATGATCCCTCCATTATAAACACTCAGCTCCCAAACAAACTCCAAACATAATCATAGCTTCCTGAGTTACTTCCTCCTCGGGCCTTCTTACTACTTTATCACCAGCATACTCGATACTGACACCTCGGTCAACATCAAACCTCACAGTGCCCATCACCAATCTCCTCTTTCAACCAACACGGTGCCGCTACCTTCACCAGAACCGCTTCTTCAAATGTCTGCCAAAAAAGGTACAAAGATTTGACCCACTGACTTTGGAACTGCAGCAACAGGGAAAGGCTTTCCAGAACCTTCTAACGAAAAAAGGAATTGACTTTAAGAATCCATTTATTTTTAAAAAGCCAGCGAAATCAGTTGCATGATGTCAGCCTCAACTCATTTCCAACCAAATGGAAATAGCTCGTTTATTTCCTGGTGATTTGTGAATTGGTGCATCATCGCCCACAACCGGTATGGAGTGTGAACTTCTTAACATTCGGATCTCAGACCTGTTGAAATGTGAGCCGGCTGTGGCAGCACGGCCCCGGTGGTAAACAGGTACAGGACTGCTTCTTAAACTCTTACGCTCGGTTGCCCAAGAAAAGCAACATGCGCCACAACTCACCCTCGTCAACTGGTGCCCACCCGTCCGGCAGCAGCACATCGCCAGGGTGGTGAGCCAACCACCTCCCTCCTGCTGTGTCTGGACCCCCCCCCCCCCCTCCCTGCCTCAATGACAAACAGTCTTTTGTTCTTTGCGGTTCTTGTGAAATATAGTAGATCTCCGGCAGCAGCACAGCCTACTGAGGCGGTGCGTTGCCAGGTTGTGCACGATTTGGAATGGGCAGTTTGTAGGTTTTCAGTGAGCATGTTGGGGGGGTGGGGTGGGGGGGGGGGGGTTTGTAGTGGACTGGAGACTGTTTACAGAATTTCTTTGGACCTGTACTGAAAAGCTTCACTAGCAGGTGAAGGTGTTGAATCTCGGCATCTGTCCTCCTTCTCTATAAGTGTTAGTCCGACCTGATCGCTGAGGACCTAACTTCAGTGCCTTACGACCTGCATGAGGAACATAAAAATATCATAATAATTGGTGTTTGCCAATTGACTACCAACAATTAACCTTTTTAATAGACGAGGAGTAGAAATAGCATAGAATTGTTTGAAATAGTAAAAAGAGAAATATATATTTGAGTCCCATTGATGAAGGACAACACTGCAGCATGGAAGCTGCTCTAGATTGAGAGACAAATATGTGACTGGCACAAATAACCCATAGGTTTTAATACTGACATGTGTGAAATGTCAACTCTGCAGCCCTTGGTCTTTTCTACAGGGCATCAATGTATGATTATGTACAGGAAATATTTTCTACACGAGGCACACTACTCTTTAGGTATTTACTGCTTATATAACCTAAAATATGACCTTTAACTGCCTTGAGTATGTGTTCTTAAACAGTAAATGTATCTGTAAAGTTGTTTTGAGTTATTATGCAATACTAGGGTGTATGAGTCATATTTTACTTTCAGGCATCCATTAAATGCATTGGGAAAAGTTAGCTCAGTCTTATATGTTTAACACTATCTTATAAACATTTGCATTCACTCCGACACTCCTTAAGAGCCTCTACCTTGCACAAGCTGGTATGAGGAGCTGCTCTCCTCATGGAATAGATTCCTGTGTTTTCTTGTGGATAAGAGAGATAGTAAAGCATTCCTGATTTTTTTTTTTTTTTAATCTCTGTTCTGAGGAATTCTTTGCAGCTTTAACTTTACGGAGCATATTCAAGCTTTGATTACAAACTGCAGAAAGAGAGGATTTAAGTTTTCAAGCAGGTGCAAATGGATTTTTCTCAATCAGCCTCGTGTTTGGAAGTTGTACCTGCAAGTTTCTATAAAGTGACCTTCCTCCTGTTGCACAAAGTTAACGCTTTACATGCCTTAGGTATAGATTTCTATTGTTTAGTGACTCCCTAAGAATAGTTTAGCGAGTGATACCAGGGGCCAAGGAAACTTGTATTTGTGTTCTGCACCTGTGCAGCTTGGAAGAGAGGAGCATGCAATGTGTCACACCATAGAATTTAAATTATAGGAACCAATTGCTGGCACTCGAGATTCAGAGAACCTATATTTCAGTTACACCACTATGACCCACATGCATTATTCTGCTTCTCAATTAGACGGAGCAGAAATGAATATGCTTACATATAAATTATGCAAGAAAATCACATTATTGACGTCTGATAGAGACATGTATGGTGCATTTGATATAGCTAGATATATATTTTCAACACTATTTGACAAAGTAATACACTAATCTGCTATTTGGATATGATGGGTAAACAACTTGTTCCCTATGTACTCAGTAAGTCTGAGGATTCTTTCTTTTTAATTCTTCTTTTGTATAAATCACTCAACTAAAATAAAGAAACATTAGGCTTATGTGTACATTCTGTTTAACGCAGAGGTTAAAATGTGACTGGCTCTGATGTTTTTCTGCTTATTCATGTAAAAGTGTGTTAATTTGGTGATATCCCTGTCTGCTGTTATTAAAAGAATATATCTAGAAATTATTATCTAGACACGTGTGTTTGTGTAAATGTCTATTTTTTTTCCCTTTTGTCTTCAAATCACTGTTAAATCTGGATTATATGTGAGGACCACTGTTTGCTGGGAAAGCTCTGACATGAGATACCTACAGCGAAGGTAGTGATGTTTAATATCTTTGTTTGGAGTTTTAAGCCTGTTAATCTAGTCGCCCACTTAAAACCAAAGAAGTTTCCCTCACAGCCACTCGAGTGTTTCGATGTTCACCTGCTCACACTTGTCTCAACCAATCTCGTAGACAAGCAGGAATTTCCCTTCAAAGTGTAGTATTGTATACATCAATAAAAACTTTATAACATTCAGATTTGGATTGTGGTCTTTATTTTATTTAGAGGAGACGAGTAAATGTCGCACATTTTGCATATATTGAATGATGGTAGCTTATGTCCTGATCCCTGTGACTCATCCCGTCTGACCAAGGAATCATAAAGTTCAGCTCCCTGTGGGGTTAGGCTGTGGTAAGTTAATAAATACATGAATAAATAAATGAACTTAACTGTAGGTAACAGGTTAGAGAATTATCTCAAGTGCTGTTTGCACATGTTTTGTAATCACAAAATTACAATCTTTCCACAAACGTCTGGTTACTATGCAAATTATTTGGAAACAGGACAAATAATTTTGTACTGTCTTTTTTAAATATATAATTCTCATACATATATGTCATATCATAACAGAATGTAATATATATATCACATGTGTCATATCATAGCAGTGTGTTATATATCATATGTGTCACTATAACACATATGTTATATATGTTTACTATATATATATCCTATCAATGATATAAGTAACATAATGAAGGTTTTATATATATCATATATTACATGTTATTCTATTATATTGTTGTTGTTGTGGGGGTAGCTCTTTGCTAACATACAAAGAAAACTGAAGCAAAAACCACACTTGACAACAAAGTTCACTCAAAATAACGAACAGGAGTCAAAGAGAAGAAGACAATTTTATATAAACGACATTATTTTTGTCGTATATGTTTATGCACAACAGTAAAGGCACATTTGATCTCAGTGTTAATCGATGCTTCAGCTGCTGTGTGTTATAATCACAGTCTTCCTGAAGCTTCTCCCTCGTGTTCGTGGTGTTTTGTGTCAGTTTCAACAGGTGAGGGTTGTGGTGATGTCACGGTGTTTGTCTCCCCCTAGTGGCTCGATCAACACACTGCACTCCACCCGCCATCTTTTCCCATTTCCACAACAATCCCCGCTGCAACCGACACGCAGACAAACACACAACTTCAAAAACTGTAAAATAACGCGTACAATTATTGTGTTTATTTGAGATGTTTAAAATGATCTCAGGTCTGCATATGTAGACACTTGTCACGGTGGCCGAGAGGTTAAGGCGTTGGACTCGAAATCCAATGGGGTTTCCCCGCACAGGTTCGAATCCTGTTCGTGACGATTCACTTTTGTTTTTTTTCCGTTCACTTAAAAAAAATACACCGGAAACAGACACAAGTAAATTCACGTTAAAATTAGAATCAGAATTATTTTATTTCGCCAAATATATTTGAACATATAGGAAATTGCCTTGGTGTGGTTGGTGCACTGTACATAAAACATAAAACAACAATTGGACATAAAACATCAATATTTATACAGTAAGAAAACAATAAGTTACTGATAAAACGCAAAATGTCTGACCACGTTTAATTAATACTTCACCAGCAAAGTAACACGCCATTAATAAATCAATTAACGAGTAATAATCATAATAATAACGCGACGCTGCGCATAGTTTCATCGTCGATACTTAAAATCTCGCGTTCTCTCAAATCTCGCGTTGTTACAAATCCACTCGGTCGAAACCAGTAGAAACCAGTTGAAACCAGCACCTTTATTTCTGTTTTCTATAAAAAAAACTAGAAACTGCTCACACGCACATTGTATTACAAGTGAATAACACAACCGGTAATTGTTGGTTTGTGGTTCTATTGTTTAAAAAACAGGCGAATAGAATCTTCTATATCTGTCCACCCCCCTCCCTCAGGACGATAATGGAACCGGCCGAGTCATTTATAAGCAACCGGCCGCGCTCACTGACGTAGATTTGGGGGCATTCTTAAATCAGGGGTTCAACGTGTGTCACTTTTAAATGGTGGTTTTCCTGCTTTAGTGGTTTCTCCACAAATAACCAGTAAGTCTGACCCTACTGGGACCAGCACAGCTCGATGTGGACGGGACTCACCGGGGTGTCGTGTAAACAAAGCATTTAAGAGCCTAGCCTAGCAGAGCTAACACTGTTAGCATAACAGCAAAACACAAAGGGAACGCGGCGGATTGGGCGTTTTATTATATAATATAAAAGATGTATTATATTATATAATTCATGTGAATGATCGAGTGCTACAGGAGCTCCAGAGAGTTCTCCAGCTGGGGTGCAACAGATCGCCATTTGTCGAAACTCTAATCAAACTCGGGTTATTGCTCGCAGAGTGCTGTTCCAGCTGTTATTAGCACGGTATCCCCCCCTCCGTATCGAGCCGAGCCGTGCCGGGTGAAGGAAGAAGCGGCCCATTATGTTGATAGTGGCGGAAGGAAAGATGCACAGGGAGACTCTTGAAAGAACAAGTAGGTAGCGAGCTAGCTAGCTAGCTGCTAACCCGGGATAGTTCACCTCTCTTCCGCCTGTCACGCTTTCTAAACCGCCTCTGGCTCGGTTGTACCCGACTTAAAGAACCCGGTGGCCCGCGTGTTTATTGACAGTTAACACCAGCGACCCCCAGGAGTTGGGTTAGGGTTAGCATTCGGCTAGCAGGGTGGGTGTTAAAGCTAAGCTAGCAAGCGACCCACAGTGACGACACAGCCAGCTCCTCGCTGCCGACCCACTGACAGGACGGAAGCCCACGTAGGCTACTCCTCAGCCGGACTCCTGATGGCAGCGCCCGCCACCGAGGCCGTGTTTCTGCTGAAGGACGTAAAGCCCGGGTCCAAGAACCTGAACATCGTCTTCATCGTGCTGGAGATAGGTGAGTGGTGGTGCTGCTGGTTCTTGGACTGGTTAATCACCTGGCACTGGTTTCCCATTTACACTTAAACACACTTAAACATGTGGTAGATGGGATCCCAGCACCAGCAGTGGTTCCTGCACTGGTTCATCAACTGGCACTGGTTTCCTATTTACACTTAAACACACTTAAACATGTGTTGGATGGGATCCCAGCACCAGCAGTGGTTCTTGCACTGGTTAATCAACTGGCACTGGTTTCCTATTTACATGTAAACACACTTCAACATGTGTTGGATGGGATCCCAGCACCAGCAGTGGTTCTTGCACTGGTTAATCAACTGGCACTGGTTTCCCATTACATGTAAACACACACACTTCAACATGTGTTATCAATCAATCAAATTGTATTTGTATAGAGCCCATATTCACAAATCACACATTTGTCTCATAGGGCTTTAACATTGTGAGACATCCTCTGTCCTTAGATAGATAGATAGATAGATAGATAGATAGATAGATAGATAGATAGATAGATAGATAGATAGATAGATAGATTACTTTCTTCATCCCCGAAGGGAAAATTAAGTCGTCATAGCAGCCGGTATATTTGAATACAATAAAATACAATACAATAGAATAAAATAAAAAATATTGAGGTGGAAAGAATAAAAACAGAAACACAAGATAAATAGGTAGATAAGGTGCAGTGGCAAGATGATGGTAATAGTACTGATGATATGATGGTAATGTTATTGTTAGACAATATATAAAAATAGTACAGTATATAAAGTATATAATATAACATAATATATATTTATATATATGATAGTAATTATGCCAATATAATAGCAGTATATAGTAATAATGGCAGCAACAGTATATATAATAATAATAGTAAATATAATAATAATAACATGTATAAATATGTGTATATAGACTTATATATACAAAGAATATATAGAGAGTATGATATAATATATGATATATAGTAGAGGTATAAATATAAGTATTTGACTATACAATAGATGATATAATATACTATGAGTGTAAGAATATGTAGACAGAGTGTGCAAAAAGATTATATTACGAAAATATTATTGTATAAAATGATTTACACGTGAACACACTTCAACATGTGTTGGATGGGATCCCATTGAAGGATAACTTCAATCGTAGTCTCTGGTCAGAAACCAGCAAGATCCTGATCCACCATCAAGATCAGATCCACTATAGTCCACTGTCATTGTCTACTGCCGCCAGTTTAGATCCCAGCAGCAGCTTGTGTCCGGTGTCGTGTAACTTGTTGTGGTTCTCTCCATCCAGGACGAGTCACCAAGACGAAGGATGGCCACGAGGTGCGCTCCTGCAAAGTGGCCGACAAGAGCGGGAGCATCGCCATCTCCGTGTGGGACGAGCTGGGCAGCCTCATCCAGGCCGGAGACATCATCAAGCTCACCAGAGGGTACACACTGGTTTACTGCACTTACTACCAGTTTGAGACCAGTTCCCTTCACTGGCTCCCGGTCACTTTAGAGAATTCACTCAGTGACAGATGGACTCGTCTGATCTTTCTGTTTATATCTTTAAACTTGAGACAACAGAAGAAAAGTTTTTACGTCTTCAAGTTTTGCTGATTCTGTGGAAACACTCATAATCCTGTTATAGACAGATCTGTTGAAAAGGGCATTCAAGTGTCTATATGCACACACACACTGTAGTTGTGTAGCACTGGAGAGGTCGTTATACATCTGAGCCCCTTGGTTTTATTAAATGTAGGATAAGTAACCTTTTGTTTGCATGAGTTTTAACATTTGATTTCTGTCTCAGCTATGCATCCATATGGAAAGGATGCCTCACTTTATACACTGGAAGAGGAGGAGATCTGCAGAAGATTGGAGAGTGAGTAGCTCGCACACACTTTTTCTTACGCTTCAAATTCTGGTTGACACAAGTCTCCTGATGTAGAGGATTATACAAGACTCTTTAAGTTTTAACTGAAACAGTCTGATAACAGAACTAGTGTCTCTGGCTTTGAGTCACACTCATCAGCCTCTTGCAGAGAAAACTAGTCTTGTTGTTTTCCGTTTCTGTAAGAGTTCAAATCAGTTTTTTAATGTATTATCTGTTTATTCAACTTATTTAAGCCGTCTACAAACTTAAAAACCACACAACGATCATGATTAATCTTTGGAATGTTGTTGTTCTGTCCCCCCAGGTTCTGTATGGTGTATTCAGAAGTGCCCAACTTCAGTGAACCAAACCCAGACCTGCAATCCCAAACAAACCAGAACAAGTCTGTGAGTAGATTTGCACCCACAACTTGCATCACATCACCACAATACTTTCATCAGAGTATCCACAGAAACCTCTGATGGCCTATATTAATACTTTAGCCTCTTCTGTAGAAGGTGTAATAAACTAACTCTCTTCCATCACTGTAACAGGGTAAACCCGACCAGAACCAAAGGGGGAACTCTCCGCCCAATCAGAATTCAGGTACAGCTGCCCAGCCAGGTCAGAACGTCTGTCCTTATTATAGAAATAACCACGGCACGGCACCAGGAAACCTCAGAGTCCTTAGATCTGACTTTAGAGTTTAGATTTCAGTTCTGCAAAAAGATGTATGTAAAGTTTTCACAGCTTTTGTGTGTACATGAGGGATGTCACGATACCAGAAAGTTAGAAGTTAGTCCCGCTGCCAAGAACTTTCCATGATTCCCAATTCAATATCACGACAAAAAACTTAACAACAAATCCCATTTACTTCAATGTGCACTCCTTTTTATACGAACATACAAATAAAAAACAGTGGCTATGTACAAGTAATAAACACTTTTTTAAAATTTATTATTTACGTTATAAAACAGAACGACGGCATGACTGAAAGGAAACACACATGTACAAACACACCTACACACAAGCAAGTCTGTTCCTTTCTGTCGCTGTTCACACATTTATTTAGTTACTGATCGACTTGGGACAGAAGTATCGGTTCTCGTGACATCCCTAGTGTACATGCGTAAAGCATTTTAATCTGAGGTGCCACAATAAGCATTTTTATATCAGATTTATAGCCTTGCCTTAGTGTTGAGTGCTGCTTATAACACACACACATTTCTAAAAGTATTACACAATACCAGGAAACTGGTATTGAACCTTTTTAAAGATGTCTCTTCATGTGTCAGTACTCACTCGTGTGTCTGACCCCACAGGTAATGGTGCCATGACACCGTACACCCCCACCAACAGCAACCCGCCATCCGGTCCCCCCCGTGACCCCACGTATGGAAACTCCGGGCGACCCAACGGTCGGTCGCCCGGCAACGGAGCACCAACCTCTTCGGTGTCTGGACCCCCCACGGCCCCAAAGTCCTCAGTTACCATTAGCAACGGCAGGGACCCGCGCCGTGCCAAAAGATGAGATTGAGGTGTGGCTGACTCGAGTGGGCGTAATCATGTTGAGGGGGTGGAACAAATGGATGTCCTTATTCCCCCCCCCCCCCATGCCCCCATTATAACTCTGAACCTTCCCGATCACAGCCTAGAGTGACTCTCAGACAGAACCAGTTAAATTGGGGACTATTTGCATTATTGTTCAACAGGCCAACAAAGTCAAATCGTGATCCACCACTCGATGCAGGAGCAGGAAGTGTTCGGTCGACCTTCTCAGTCGGCCGCCTCGTCCTCTTAAATCACTGCAAACTGCCAGTTCTGTGCCAGTGTAACCCCCCCCCACCCCCCAAACACACACACACACACGCTGTCCTATAACCCTTCCTCCTTCGAACGACACACCCTACTTGAACACTCGATGCACTTTCTTCTCTTAATTTATGTCGGGGACAAACTTGGCTGTCATTTAGTTCAGGAAATCCGTTTCTGCTTTTTTCTTTTTCATTTTGTGGGAAAAGGCCTTAAAGTTAGTGAGTGAGTTCTCGGACTGAATGAACAAGGGTCTTTCCCTCTCGTAGCCAAACTGCATCCCAAGTGACTCTGTGGAAAGGACAGGTGTTAGTTATGAACTTTTAAACTGATTTCTTTTGTTTTTATTTCATCCTTAAGACATGTTTTCCTTGTTTGCCATCAGTTGTACTCATCCAGGTGGGACCACGTTAGAAACTGGCACAATGGTTCACCCAAATAAATTTTACAGTAATTTTGCTGCCACATTTGCTTTTCTGTAGTCTGTTTTGACGATACCACACTTATATTTATTTTTAGAATACCGATATAAACGTGTCATCATGTTTTGACGCTGACTTGTATTGTAATTTGCAGTTTTGCCACAAGTATCACCAGCACCACAGTCAAGCCCCTGACACATGAACCTTCTATAAGGGTTGAATAAGCACTCCAGTTCACTTGCATAAATGTAAAAGTGGCTTCCCATCCAACTTCAAGTGTCCTAATACTGCAGCACCATCTAGTGGTTGGAGAAATAAACTTCATATGTTACGGCAGGTGCTCCAAAATGAGTTTGAACCATTTTTCTTTCTACGACTTCCTTTCTCACAGTACGATGAAGACTCGTACGCTTTCTGAAACTGAAAGCCTCTGCATTAAGATTTCCATTTTGAAGCAATGGGTTGCATTGTACAGAGCCCTGTCTCCTCACATCCTGTTGCACCAAGCACCTAAACACAGTGACCCCGGTGTGGTCATGTTCCCCGATTTCACATTTAATGCCCTTGCTCGTTCTTCCTCTTCAGTGTGTACTTGGTGTATTCCAAGAAACAAGACACTTTGTTCTGTGGGTGTGAGAGGGAATACATGCATTTAAGTATAAGGGAGATTTGAGGGAAGAAAAGAAACAAAACTTTCTGTTATATAAGTGTGAAACTGAATTAGGGCTATGACTTTATTTAATTTTTTTCATCTCAATCTCTCATGAACCATGTTTGGATGTGGTGTTCAACCCGCTCATTAATTTTCTCCCTAGTCCCACACCCCTCAGAACCATATGTTCAAATCATGTCAGTGGGCTTCCGCTGCCCCTCATGATGACAGACCTGCAGTGACTTGTGACAAGTGGGAATTGAAACACAGGAGAGTCGTGGCAGGAAATGTGATGCTTGTCGCTCATGTGTCAAAACACATGGGTGTCATGAGCCGGGGAACTTCCTCTCGTGGAAGCGTTGGTCAATGAAATGTGTCAAATCATGTGGTTTTGCGGTGTTTTACATTCACAACATGTTGACGCAGGTCCAGTTTCTCCCTGTTGACCCCATCAACAACCTGCGTGGGCTGTGTTCTCTAGAACAAGCAACGCATCTAATATTGCAAAAGTTCTGGGGGAGAATTTTGTACGTGGTAGCTTTTTCTATAAATCTAAAGTGAACGACAACAAGCATCACACAGACGTTAACATTTCTATTATATTCTTCACTGCATCTCTTGAATATCTGCGGATTATTGGTCCGCTGTCTATTTTAAAATCCATGAACGATTTGGTTTCTCTTTCGATTCTACGTGAGGTGGGGGGGCGGGGGGGGGGCAGCTCATCTCATGATACCGATGACTCAGACGATGTTGTGGCTCGAGAATTTTTAAAAGGGGAAGCAGTGTGTTTCAGGAATAACCAAACTGGTGGTGATTGGCATAGTAGTCGGCACAGATGACAAGGCCGTGATACAAGTAGAAAGTGAATAAAAAACAAATAGAAACGGTTAAGATTAAATATGATTAAGGACAGAGATGAATAAAGAAGGTTAAATATAAAATATGAACTAAGCTAAAATAAAGCAACATGGCTGCAGCCCAGAACAAGTGCTGAATATAATGTGTGACAAATGCAATCAATGTTAACAATTTGAAAATCTTTATCTGACACAAATAACTGTTTAAAGAACAAAGCATCTACAGAAATATGATGTGTGGAGATTCCAGCTATACCTTAAAGATTTGTAATAATTTCTTAACATTTATCATGTCTTTTTTTCCTCTTTTTGAAATTTTCAGCAAAATCTAAATGAGCATGTGAGTCGGGAGGAGATGAGCCCCCGGTCAGAGTGATGGGAGGAGTGTAGAGAAACACAAGTGTTGTTTCCCTGTCTCCTTGTGACACAAGTTGCTTCCTCCAGTAGAGAAGACACAACCATGGCTGGTGAGTGTTTTTCATCCTTACAATAATAACTTATAATAATTGATTGATTTATTTAATACAGTTTGATTAGTTCTTAATGCCTCACTGGTTGATGTTGCAAACAACTGGTCAAAGGGATTTTTACTGTTCAACATCCTCATTGAAATATTGTGTGAATATTCTTTTTTGATGCATTTTAGTTTTGAAAAGAGTAAAAGAGGGTTGTGATAAAGCAGTAATGTAAAATCATTGTTTTTCGAATGTAGAAAATATGATTGGTTATACATTGTGAAGTGAGGATTTTTTATTAATGGTTTGTGTAACAGGTTTATGACCATTTAATGTGCTAGTGATGTGCCTGTTGTAAATATGACTGTTCTCTTGTCCTGTGTTAATGCTCCATGAGATACTTCAGAATTATTCCTTGTCATAAGTGAGTCCTCCTCAAACACTTTTACAATAAACTGTCACTTTTTATTGTTTATGAGCCGGACATCGTGTGCAGAGCTTTTTAAAAACTGTCTTTGGTGCAGAGGGAAGTTACAAAACTGTGTTTAGATAGATAGATAGATAGATAGATAGATAGATAGATAGATAGATAGATAGATAGATAGATAGATAGATAGATAGATTACTTTATTCATCCCCGAAGGGAAATTAAGTCGTCATAGAAGCTGGTATATTTGAATACAATAAAATACAATACAATAGAATAAAATAAAAAATATTGGAGGTAGAAAGAATAAAAAACAGAAGCACAAGATAAAATAAAATAGGTAGAGAAGGTGCAGTGGCAAGATGATGGTAATAGTACTGATGATATGATGGTAATGTTATTGTTAGACAGTATATAAAAATAGTACCGTATATATAGTATAGTAATTATACCAATATAATAGCAGTATATAGTAATAATGGCAGCAACAGTATATATAATAATAATAGTAATATAATAATAATAATTATAACATGTACACATGTATAAATATGTGTATATAGACTTATGTATACAAAGAATATACAGAGAGTATGATATAATATATGATATATAGTAGAGGTATGAATATAAGTATTTGACTATACAATAGGTAATATAATATACTATGAGTGTAAGAATATGTAGACAGAGTGTGCAAAAAACAATATTATTGTATAAAATGATATATAATATCAATATGGTTTATATGAACACATATCACATATGATGTGAAGTAAGTGTATATGGAGCGGAGTGTTGTACAGGGTACACAGTACCTGGTTTATCTACACTGCTGTTTCATGGAGGAACGTTGGATATGAATCATTGCAGCAACAGAACTGACGTCGTGCTTTTACATTGAGGAGAACTGGCTAAAGAGGAAGTGATTGTGTGCATGTCGTTGCTGTGATGTAGATCAGCACCTGCAGATTCCTGTGAGTGTCA
The DNA here is from genome assembly GCF_963576545.1 of Limanda limanda. Classification (NCBI taxonomy): domain Eukaryota; kingdom Metazoa; phylum Chordata; class Actinopteri; order Pleuronectiformes; family Pleuronectidae; genus Limanda; species Limanda limanda. The sequence continues at coordinate 3,402,252 of NC_083651.1, forward strand.
AAAATCATCTGAAGACATAGAAGAAGACATGTCCAACTGTCCACAGACTGAAAGCACACTGCCTGACTCCCTCACCGCTGGTCTTTTTTTGATCCGTGTTGAACACATCAAATGTCCAACAATCACACCAGACTTGGTTCAACACTTTCCTGGGCCACTAATAACACACATAACGCCACTTGTGAAGTCAATAAGGTGAAGCGATCATGAGATATGTTTTCCACAGACAGACGGACAGATGTTTTGTGGTTTGAGGTAGAAGTGATTTGCTGGCTGTAACATTTTTAAATTAAGGTTTATGTAGCAGGGTAACGATCATTTCATATATATCTAACATTCAGTCTTGGTTTTTCTCCTCAGATCCAAACACATCATCATCTTTTTTTTTGGATGACTTTGGCTTCATCTACGACCAACTCAACTTCACCTACAATGACTCTGAGGTCTTCATATTAGACCAGGAGACGCAGCCCTGCAACTCCTTCTCCCCCTCGGACGCAGTCATGGTTGGAGTCGGCGTGTTCTACATCCTGGTCTTCCTGCTGGCCATCCCTGGAAACCTGGTGGTGGGGCTGGTGATTGGCCTCAGCAACAAGGCGCTGCCGCCCTCTGACCTCTACCTCCTCCACCTGGCCGTCGCCGACCTCCTGCTCGCCATCACACTCCCGTTCTGGGCCGTCTCCGTCACCTGGGGCTGGGTGTTCGGAGACGCCATGTGCAAGATCATCACCATCCTCCAAGAGCTGAGCTTCTACACCAGCATCCTCTTCCTGACGTGCATCAGCATGGACCGCTACATGGTGATAGTGCGCGCCATGGATGCTCGCCGGGCGAACCGACAGCTGGTCAGCTGGGGGGTGTGTGGAGCCGTCTGGGCGGTCGGAGCGTGTCTGTCCATGCCGGGCCTCCTCAGTACTTCTATCTCCTCAGTAAACTCCAGTCGGATGTCGTGCACTGAACATTACGAAACCAACATCGCCGACGAGTGGCGGCTGGCCACCAGGATGCTCCGCCACACTCTGGGTTTTGTCGTCCCGCTGGCCATCATGCTGCCCTGCTATGGCGTCACCATCCGGCGCCTCCTTCACGTCCGGGGGGGCTTCCAGCGCCAGCGAGCCATGAGAATGATCGTGGTCGTGGTGGTGGCCTTCCTGCTCTGCTGGGCGCCGTACCACGTTGCGGTGATGGCAGATACGTTTTTCAGGGCTAAGATAGTTCCCTACCGCTGCCCAGCGAGGATGGCGGTGGATCAGGCCATGTTCACCACCCAGAGTCTCGGGCTGCTCCACAGCTGCGTCAACCCGCTGCTGTACGCCTTCGTGGGAGAGAAGTTCCGGAGGAGGCTGCTGCAGCTCATGAGGAAGGCCGGCGTCCTGGAGAGAGCATCGGTGTCGAGGGCCAGCAGGTCGTCCATGTCCTCAGAAATCACATCCACCGTCATGTGACAACTTTCAACCATTCAGACCATTTACTGCAGGGATTCACCTATTGGACAAGAAAGGGCCGGTTGTCATTATTATCTGCAAAGTACCTTGAGCGCTTCATTGAAATGTCTAAATACCTTTTCATACTATGATCTATTCTTTTCTGTGTTATTTAACCAGGTTTAAGCCGCAAACATTTGTTGGTGGTAAACCATTTTAGTCCCATCAGTGAACCTTTGCACTGAGGAAATGGGGGGAAACTTGTTTGACGAGTTTACATTTCAACATGATGATACTTACATGTCACAACTCTTGTAGAGAAGCAGCAGAAGACAGAAGTGGACAGTTCAGAGGTCACAGCTCAGCGCAGCGTGAGTTATCAAGTTTACAAACCGACGTGACCATCCTTTGAAAAAGCATTTTAAGAAAATCTGAAAGAGGGAAAAAGTTATATTATTAGAGTAGAGTTTTAATGAGCTCGCAGGAGTTCCATTACTTCTGCCTTCTGGATCCTAAATGGCTGATGACTGTCGACCACATTTCCTCCTTCACAAAAGTGACAATATCTGTGTGGTTCTTTCCTCAGAATAGACTCTTGCACATTCCTTCTCTAAACTTGTGACAATGTGATGCTCATGTGACCAAATATGTATTAAGTAATATGTATTTTTGTTTTTTGTGAAACTTAGAGTTTAACTTAACAGAACGATCCACATTCTTCATTTTATCGCAGGCGACAAACTGATCTGATGATATTTACAAATGGCATGAAAGTACGACTTTAGTCTCGTGAAAATCTCATAATGTTACGACTTTGTTCTCGAAATTTCGTTTTTCCTCCCTTCAAGTGGCCGTGCTACTCCATCGTGACGTTGGAACTATCTTGTACAGAACTGTATAGTCTCATATACTTTTTTATAGTCAGCTATAGATTTTTATTGAACTGTTTGAGTTTTTTGTATAAGCCGAATACAGCAGGTTGTTATTCAAATGTGTTTATCAATAAAGTGTCATACAATTATGAACAGTGCTCTCTGTGTATTATTAACATCTGATATTTCTTAGGGTTAGGGTTAGATTGATAGATAAAGCTAACGTACTGTATACAGTTTATATATATTTCAGTTGGAAAAGAAAATTCGTTAATAACCAGTCTAGACAGTATGACGTTTATACTTGTAGTTAATAGAGCATAATGCATATTCTCTGCTAATCCTACAGCTACTAATGTTACCCCTGCTGACAGGTGTCTGTGTTATTTAGCCTGACCTCTGATATAAATGGGGTTGATATAATAATAGAAAAGCTGTCCACATAATGGAGTTCAGCTCATCAGCAGCATAACCCACATCCTCCAGAATGATCAGCGTGATGAAGATACACGAAGCAGCGTCACACGGCTGAGAGAAGGTCGGAGTCATCGAATCTCAAAGTGTCATGGATGCTGTTCATGTGTTAATGCCAGTGTTTGAACAGGGCTCTAGTCTAATGCTCTGGCCACACTAATGAACCACAGAGATTTTAATTACCGCTTTCTAAAATGCGGACTTTCAAAAAACTCCTCTTTCTGTGTGTGCATGAGTACATGAAACATGGAGCATTTGTTTTTTGCACATATCAACTGGCTGTAGACTTGTTTCTCTGCTCGGTCTAATTACAAGTTTGAGGCCAAATTTGGCACAACTACATTTACAAAGGCTCAATTTGTTCAATTTATAAAAAGAATAAAGAAATGATGAGCTAAAGTTGTTCTGGTTTTTTAAGTCACTACCAGCAAAGGAGCGATGATGTGGGGTATATCGCCACCTACTGGCCTGGTGTGTTTGTAGTCACTTTTATGTTCTCATCTGTAGATGTAGAGGTAAACAAAGGTTGTGGTTGCCAAGATTTTAAAAAAGTGATTTAGACAAAGCCTTAGTTCTTTGTACCCACACAAAGCCAACTGGGTGTGTGTAGCAAAATGCTAATGCTCAAGTGTGTGTGTGTGTGTGTGTATCTATATCTTTATGAGGACCATTGAGTGTGGACCTACATAGTGAGGACACTTTAAAAAACCTGTGGACCAGACAAAATGTCCAAAGAGCTGTTTGGGGGTTAAGACTTGCTTTAATGGTTATGGTTAAAGTCAGGTTCAGGTTCGGGTTAGGATAGGGGACCAGAGTGTGTTTCATTTGAAATAGTTAGGGCTAGGGTTAGGGTTAGGAAACGCATTCTGTCAGTGAGTGTCCAAAACCATTTTTCAACAACCTAGAACTCTCCGGAGCCTCCAGGTGAGGGGGGGGGGGCAGCAGGCGGACTCAGGACGTAACACAGCAAAATCCACTGAAGAGATCCTAGAAATCCATCGTATCCATTTACCACCTCAATTTGAAAAATATTTCAATGACGCCACAGTTTCCAGGTCGTGACATTTTACGAGACATGACCACCTCAACACAATTGGGAGGCCAACTACTGTCTGTCCCATCATGGCCAACCCCCCGACCCACCCACCCACCAGCTCCACCTCTCATTTCACATGGTCTACTGACCTCAGGTTGGCTAAAAATGACAAGGGGGGCGGGAGCCTTGCGGTGAGTGGGCAGACAGATCGCCACGCAGCTGTCACTGTAAGGACTCGCTGGGCTGTGCCTGTCATTTCCCTGGCAGAGGTAGGGGGGGGGAGATCATGAGTGGGGAGGCTTAGCTCCTGGGACATAGAGGAGGAGGAGGAGGGGGGGGTTACTGTGCAACTTGCCGGACAGGACCTGATGCCTGCAGTCAATCAGAAGCCAACAAATCAGAAGCCAACTGGGAATAAACTCACTCGAGTCGTCGTGCAGAGAAGCAGCTCAGCACTGGGAGAAGGTTGGAGGAGGCCGAGCAGCCAGAGAACATCAGCAAAAGGAAATCGCTGGGCCGTCACTTCCAAGAGACCAGGCCAGGGAGCTGTTAAGGCAACATGATCTCGTAGGTCTTGCCCTAAAAATACCTCTGCACAGGAGAGCAGCAGCTTCCTCTATCAACTTAATCAGCCGGCGATCAACAGTTTCTTCTTCTTCTTCTTTCGACAGAAGCCGAGGTCAGAGACCAGCAGGTTGAGAAGATATGCTTCTGGAAATTCTGTTTAGGTTTTTATCTACCAATAGAAATGTTGCTAATCTTCTATATTTTTAAATGTGAGAACTATGCTTACTGTAATGTATACGTGAAGAGCGTTCACTCACAGCCACCGAGGCCCTGACTGACCTTTGGTTTGGAATATTACAAGAAGTGCCTTGTCAGTGTTATATTCACACGATCGAGCAAAGGACCGTTACAGAATCCATTGGTCTGCTGAACCAGTTCAACCATGAGGAAAGCAGAGGTGCAAATGACCCTGAAAAAGGGGTCCGATGAGGCGGAGGCACCCCGAAGCCCCCTCATCCCCCCGAAACGCTCCAGAGCCAGCCCGGAGAAGGTGGTCTCAGATCCCCGGGGACCTGGGCACCCGGTCCCGACTCCACCGGCTTTTGTGCGCAAAATGAGGAACGCTGCCGTGGGGACGGGCTGTGACATCCGTCTAAAGGTGACGGTGGCGGGCGACCCCCAGCCCTGCCTGTACTGGTACCACAACGAGAACCTCCTGAACATGGAGAACCAGGAGTACGGAGGCCTCTGGATTAGGGATTGCAAACCGAGCGATGCCGGCCTCTACACCTGCATCGCCAACAATCACCTGGGAGAGATTCGGAGCAGCGCTGTGCTTGCTGTGTTGGATCTGGGAGAAGGTAACATCACCTCTTACCTTCAGGTGTATTAGCATTTGGACTAGTTCTCTAATAGAGAGGATTCAGTTTCTTTCTAGGTTGATTCTGAAGCTTTCCTTGTGGGGTCTATATCAAATAGTATTAGGATCAACTAAAGACATTTAACATTATACTCACACACTATACTATCTCCACTCAGGGGCCCCATCCTTCAGGAGCTGCAACCAAAAACTGTCTACGTCACAGTGGAGCAACTAGCATGTCCTGTCTCGAAGGCTTCCTCAACTGCGACCGACAAATCTGTTCTTTCAGCCCCGCGATAACAAAGGCTCCTATAATCCTATAGTCTGATTTTCTAGAAAATGATGATCCTGATCCATGTTGTTGGACAATTAAAAGTTATATTCTATTCTTTTCCATTCTATACAATATCTCAGTTAGGATATGAGCTATTGAATCTGCAGTAGATGCTATTTGGATGTTAAAACATTTTTCATTTATATTAGAAAAATGTGGCAGCAAGTCATAACTTAAATACTCAAATTACATAAAACATATGTACTTACTTTGTATTCATGTGAGGGTGCTTCTAGTGGACATAAAATAAAACAGCTGAATTATACAGGGCCTAGAATACACACTATCAAATAATCAAGCCTATATATTTTCATAGTAAAAAAATGGTAAGATAGAACATCTAGCTCAAAGATTCTTATTCACAACAGGATGCCATTCCTGCAGTGCCTGATGAGAAAGTCTGTTAAAATCTTAATGTTTTGTGTGTGTTATGTTGTGTTATGTTGTTTTAGCTGTTGGAGAGTAGCAGTTGTCGAGGAAGTTAGATTCCCACCAGGCATGCAGGCTCACAAGAAATGAATCACGGTTCAAACAGCACTCGACAGACTCGAATCAGACTCAGAGACGTTCGACAGTCAGATTCCTCAACGTCTCGCCGAGGCTCCTCAGAAGGCCAGGGTCCGGCCACCTGGTGGTCTCCAGCATCTGATCTAAAACCAGTTCACCTCAGGCAATCTGAAGGATGATATTACACAAATACACCCTTCATATATATATATATATATCTGCCTTGGCACGTTGTTATTGTTCTGCAGTGCTCAGTGCGAGTGTGTAGAGTGGGAACTTACTCACACTTCCATTTGGAACTGAGTTTTCCTGCTGAGTGGACAGTGATAGGCCTTTGCATGCAGGGAGATGTCAGGACTCATCAGCGCCGGCCACAGGTCTATCGCTTCAACCGAAGTGAAGCTCTGGCAAGCCGAAGCCTTGTCTGATGCTGCGTCAAATAGAAGTTGGCGGGGACATAACAATGCCGGTCGGTTTGAAGCCGCGGCCGGATGGTTTGTGCGAGCGTGGGACAGAAATAAACGAGAAATAAAATAGAGAGAAGTGACGTGACTGGACGACGTGATGATGCAGATTCTTTTCTCGTGTTAGTGTGGGCAGCAAGAATATCTGCTTCCCTGTGTGTGTGTGTGGGACACTTGGACAAAGTTCAGATCAAACATAGACGAAGGCTGTGTCCAAGCATCTTCCCCCGACTTCTGGTTTGAGAAAAGCTCATTGGCAAAAAAAAGAACCTATAAGACACTCATCGGCGCATTTTCTTTGCAATGGTAATTACATAATTGTCGCAGGATTGAAAGAAACAAGGTGGAAAATCCCATAATACATTTTGAATGTTTATTTCACATTTAGTATTAATACTGTTAGGTAAAAAGCTTGTTGAATAACAAACATAGTTGCTGCCTTTTGTGCTGTGATGTGCTGCTCTGCTCTTATTACATATTTTATCGTTTTATGAAATATAAACTTGTCTGTCTTTATCCTCATGAAAATTCAGATATTTTTTGTGTATAAAAGCTGTAGAATCACAAGAGAGAGAAGGCTTAGGGCTGAGACGTGCTGTTCTCTCTCCTCTTGTCTCTCCACCATTTTTCTTCCTCTCACTAAACCTTCAGACAGCACTACACGAGGGAGAACTCACTGTGTAGTGATTAGTGAGGGCTTTAGGTTCTCACAGTTCTATCCCTGTGTCAACACCTTAATAATATAATGCCGTGTGAAGTTCAGGTGCTTTCTCATCACATCCTTCAGTAGCAGGACTTGCAACAGCACAGATAACTGTAGACGACAGAAAACAGCAGTTTCATACGTCAACAGAGTTCTGTTGCTGTCACTGAGGATCAAACTCGTCCTGTGGTCCTGGATGTGTTTGTGTTACAATCATGCTGATAATGTGAGTCATATCTATCTCAAACTGTGGCAGAACCTCCGTCACAGTCTTTCTTCAGCACGACTCGGATCTTCACTCAAAGGTTTTTAAAACGAGAGCTCGGAGCAGCAGCTTTCCTCTGACTCTCCATTTTAACCTTCAGTTTGATTCAGCTCTCTGCCGCGGTGCCATGTGCGCAGTCTACAGCTGTCCCATCACTCAATGATAACGCCGCAACCCTTTCTCTCTCTCTCTCTCTCTCCCTCTATCTCCCTCTATCTCTCTCCCTCTTTGAAAATGTCTCTCTGCGCCGCCCCCCCCCCCTCTTCCACCAACTCTCCACAGTTATTTATACAGAGGAATGTGCCAGGCCTTAGATTTTTCTGATGTTAGCAGGCCAACGTCTCTCCTGTTACACAAGAAGACATCACTGCTAATTTTAGCCCGGCGCTGGATGACTGTTTTTTTCCCCTCTACTAATCAGGGAATAGGCCAATTTGTAATCCACAACATTCACCTAATACCCAGGAGCATAAAGACGTGTGTCACCTGCTGTAGTTTCACAATTCATCTGTCGTCTCTAATGTCAGATTTTGTCTCTGTGCTTTGGTTTGTCACTTATTTCCTTTTCAAGGTTCACCTGTTAACTGCAAAGTTTAAGAGCCTGTCAACCAAACAAGCATCAAGTCAAACGACCATTAAATGAATGAGAAAAAAAACAAAAAATACAGTAAAAATAAATGATATAATATAGGATAGTTAAGTATAGTAGAGTATAACATAGTTATATAAATGAATCTAAAAGAAACCTAAATTCTATAGGCCGTAAACCCCATCTCCTACATGATAGAGGATGGGACATGGCACAAACTAAACAAATCTAAGTACATGTTGATTAACATGTTTTTCCTTATCACACTTATGTTTGTTCAAGTGTTATTCTTCTAATTCGATGTTATAAAACCTCCAAATGACGTCAAAAGTCATATAAAAGGATATAAAAGAGCTTTTTCACTGCAGCCATGAAACCAAAAGCATGAACTGATGAACAGCAAAATGCTCTGTAGTGCTGAGAGTGAGAGTCGGGTCATAATCCTCCATCTGTTTGTTATTCTAAATGACACCTTCCTCAATGCAGATTCATAAAATACTTAATAAATGGTTAGAATATTCCTGGCCACATGGGGGCAGTAGCAACAAGCTGTGCACCAAATATTGACATATTATCAAAAGGCCATAAATTCAGCATAAAGACCTGACAGATATGGAGCTGAGAGGGAACTGCCTAGTGGGAGGATTCTCTTCATGGTTAATTACATCTCAATATTTTGGTGATGGGGATTTTATTTAGAAAGATGTATTGTCCGTTTAAACTTTCCACAGAGACCTTGTTATTGAGAACTTTAGCCGTCGCCCTCTGAGCGTCCAGCGTGACCGTGGCTCCTTTCCAGTGTGAGTTCAGAGAGTGTGGTCTTCCTCTCGGGCCACGAGTGAACAGGTGGAGCTGCACTTACACCGGGGAAATCCCCCACGTCTCCATGTTGCTTAAGTAGGTGCAACAACAAGTTTGTGTTTTTAACCGAGGGAAATTAGTGAGTTTATTAGAGCTGTTGGAGGACTTTTGTGTAGGAGAGTTAGTTTCCATACTCGTGATCTGTAGAAGATGATATGAAGGGAGAAAGAGCTGATGAAACACAGTGATGGTTGTTTTGTTCCCATGTGTTAAAACTTAATAATGCTGCTTAAGTCTTTACCGTGTGTGTGAAAAGTTGGACTCTGACACAACTCACCTCTGAGCGAACTGCAGAGCGTGCAAAGTGCCAAGTCAGCAACCCTAGATCCCGACATTATGCTGCGTGGCTTTATTTGAATGTCGATAATCTTCAGCTCCAAACCTATAACACATTTCTGCATGTTCTATAAACAGGAGTAATATACAGTAAAGAAAAACAAAAGAATATGGATCGTCCACATCACAGTCTGCAGAATTTGTTTTGCTGGAGCCCGTCGGCGAAGTCATGATTCCACCACATGTGTGAGACATTAGAAAGACTTTTAATTTCTGTTAGACCTTTTGATGTGTTCTGTATGCTGAGCTGTTACGATACAGGCGAGTTCTTCCTGTTTAGGGCCTCAAAGCACGTCTACCGTAACTCCTCTTGTAGACAAGCATTATATTTCTACTGGCAAACGGCTTGAGGAGGCAGCTCCCAGTGGTGGTTTCAACAATGGTCTCTGTACCAATGAGACGGTTCCCGGGTCCTATCCCTTTCCCTGTTTCGTTATGTTCTTTGGGTTAGCCGTAGCCTGTGGTACTGGGCACTTAGCATTTATAGCGTCACTGTGAAAAATTAAGGTGGGTATAATGTCCTGTCAGTTAGCATTTCCAGTGGCTAACAGGCTAAAAGTAATTTCATTCTGAAACAGTTGTACGTTATCTGAGGCCCTCGAAAGAAGAAGGTGGGGAATGATGACGAAATTATCTTGTTTGAGACGATCCCACATGTTTTATTTAAAATCGCTCCGCGAAAGTGCATTAGCGTAACGTTAGCATCTACTGCTTATGACCCTTCAGAGCCCTCTGTTGCTGACTGGCTGGAACAGTGCTGTGGTGCTTGTATAATATCTAACTAATTTATAATTAACTTTAGTTGGATAATCTAAATATTCCAAAGCATCTTAGTTGTATACTGAAATCAAAAAGGTATCACCCAGCAACAATATGACCCCAGTTGTCTTACTCCAATGGTTCTTCTTTGTGGGCCGACACATAACCGTTCTCGGAGGTTTTTATGACACGTCAGAGTAAAGGACTTCTCCGGCAGTAAAACTGAAACCAGTGAGCTGAAAGAGGCTGAAACGCTCCACAGATCTCAAAGGGTCTGTTATATCGTCACAGCACCTCATGGTAAATCTATTGATAGTATAAAAACTGTAGTAAAGGTGTCGTGTTTTTCATTTCAGTATCCGTAAATCATTTTGATATTAGATTAAATGGGAAGTTAACCATAAAATAATGAAAAGAGCATGTCTCAGCATTTGTTGTGTGTCACCAGCTGTTGTGGGAATATCACTAAAGTCTGTGACACAGCAAACTAATATCTGTTCAGTTACAGTAAGAACACAGGCTAACACACTTTTGAAAGTAAACATTACCGTAGATTTTCAGCAGCAGTATTTTGATTTTTTTATTAAAGCATCTTCAAGTGTCTGCTTTAATTAGAAAAAAACATACATTTCCTCGTGTGTCGGGAAACTCTCAGCACGCTCACTCTAATATTTTGTCCCGGGCACAGCGGGATCTGCAGCCGAAATGCCATTTTTAAGTGGAGCTATTTCCCTCGGCTGATTTACGCTCGGCGGTGAAATGAAATGTGTGAGCAGTAAAATGTCGTTTTCTTTCCCTCAGGGTCGGGGAAATCTCCCGTCTTCACAAAAAAAAAAAATATAGCGTGCGATAACATTTACAGAAGAGGCCCACGAGAGAATCATTAAACAAGATGAATCAAGCATCGGCAGCAACAGAATTTGTGGAGCACACTGACACGGCAGCTGCACTTGATGTGTTGTGAGTGCAGTGGGGAGTGTGCAGCCATTAGATGTTTGCCATCCCTTGGTAACAGGGCGTTTGTGTGTGTGTGTGTGTGTGTGTGTGTGTGTGTGTGTTCAGTGTGAGCAGCCAGTCGTTCAGTATTTACTGTGGGAGACAAGCAGAGCTCCAGCATTGCAGAGGAGTGAGGAGCTCCCTGTAGCGGTTGCAGTGATTCTTCCCCCCCCCCCCCCCCTCTTCTGCTTTTGCCGACAAACACAGCATCGGCTCATTACACCAGCTAAAGAATAAGACACAGACACATGGAAGGGGGAGGAAGGGAGGAAGGGAGGAAGGGAGGAAGGGAGGAAGGGAGGAAGGGAGGGGGAAAAGAAAATATCACCCAGTGCCGTAGAAAACCTGGATCACTCCCACTGGTGTGTTCTCTCTCCTCCTGCCTATCAGTGTGTGCTGCCGCCTGTGGGGTGGAATCACAGCAGGGGGGGGGGGAGATGCTTACACTGTCGCCGGCTATTGTGTGGACAAGAGATGGAGGGTGGGAGGTGATGGGGGGCTTCCCTCCGAGTGGATGATGTGCATTCAAAAGGCATTTCCACCTGCGGATGGAGGGATCTGTGCTCTCCAGCTCCCGGCTTCCCTGAGACGAGCTGCCGCCGAGCTGCAACTTGTTACATAACGGAGCAAAGTGCCTTCTTTCCCTTTTTTTTTATTGCATTTGATTGAGGAGCCGTCACCTGCGTGTGAGTAAGACCTCACAGTGTAACACAAGTTGAGTCTTTTTTTCTACGTGCGAGTCCGATGCTGCACGCTCGCACGGTGTCTTCTGTGGAGAATCTCCCGATCTAGGCGTGTAGTAGTGGCTCGGAACCCCCCGGTGTGTCCTGGGGAATACCCTGCTGCTGAACATGAGCCAAGGCAAAAGAGATTTGTCCGGGAAATACCAACAGTGGCCATGAAAACAAAATCCAGAGCTTAAGACAGAGAAATCAGGCAAGTACGATTTCAACTTATCTTTGTGAATTACAGCTCTTTCATTTTCTGATTTCCATCGGATGTGGACTGCACAAGACTGGAATATTTAATTTGTTATACAATTTGTTTTATAAGCAGTACTACTCAGGTGTCAGGTGGAGATGAAGCTGCCTGTGCATCCGACCAACCTGACACCAGATGAGACCAGTGTTATTGTTGAACACCAGCATCAAAGCTCTGGTTAGAAACCAGCAGACTTCAGGCTCTCCTGCTGCTTTGACCCAACTTCAAACACTCGCACAACGCGGTCAGCGTCGCACTAAAACACCGACACACCGGGACTGATGTTGCTCGTGGACGCACAAAACAAATGCATTTAGCTAAATTATTCACATTATTATTTTTATGCAACCCTCGTGCTAAACTAACAGAATTGAACAGATCAAGAGGAGGATTGAAAGACAACACTGAGGTAGTGTTCAAATCAAGTCGGTCTTACTTTGGAAGCATGTGCAGACTGAACGGTTTATAAATATACTTTCCTGGTTATTACAGAGAAATATGATCAGCGATGCTCCGTGTGATCCCCAATGATATCTCCAAAACTGTTAGTAGTCGGATGATGAATTAGCCTTTGGCGGCAGCGGCCGATGTTTGGGTGCGTCCAGTTTAGACGGCGGATATCCGGGCTGAGACTCTTCCGTTAGTCGTACAATGTAAAGAGTCTGACGATTTTCTTTAATTTATTATCTTTTATTAAGTTATAGTCATATCTAAATGTCTTAAAGAAGTAGGAGGAGGATTCAGGGTTTTCTGAAATTTCCCACAATTTATGGATGACCTGTGTTGTTTCCTGGAAAATAATTTTAAATGTGACATTCACTGTTTCCTATAAAAACATATTTAGATTTTGCTTTTCTCATTTTGGCAACTAGAGAAGTCATTTTTATTGTTGTCATTATCGGTTCCATCCATGTTTGGTTGTTATATCATCTTTTCAGGTGGTTTCTCGACATCACTGTATATCTTAGACTTAAATTAAAAAATAGAAAACATTTCCACATGCTGCCTTTATTTAAGTCCTCATCTTTGGAACCAGTATAATTGAACTTTCATGCAACAGGTGTAGCACAGCATAAATTCTAACCTTTATATTGTAATGATCAGCCTTGTGATGCTGCTGCAGCTGCTTATTTCTACAACTTATGATCAGTTGATTGAAACATCAGATGGTTCAGAGACAACTGGTTGCCATGACGAATAGAGCTCTTACCAAACCAGTTGCTCTCACTACTGGTATTACCTGGATTACCAACCGGGGACAAAGCTCCCAACAAGAGCAGCAATTTAACCGACAGACATTTCATAACTTTTCTGATTTGAGAAATGATTACTGTAATTTACATCAACTCTGGTTCTGTAATTTAAATGTGGACTAAGTCTGCCTCTGCTTATGAAAGCTTTGGGACAACAGTTGTAAAAAAAAGTTTGGATTATTCTCACATTGTTTTGAAATGCATTAGACGTGCTCTTAAACTTCTATATTTGTAAGTGCTCTGTTAGAACATTATGTGCTTTTCTGGAAAGATTGCACATCAAACATCTGATAGCTTTTCATTGTGAAACCTGACATTTTGTTACATGATGTAAATATTGCATGAATGTGACATTAATGTAGATTTTATAGCTGAGAGCAACATCATGTTTGACGATGAGAATCCAATAAACAGATTTACTCTCGAATGGTTGTTGAATTTTGTCTTTATGCTGAATTCATAAGAGAATCTTCAGCACGTCTCCAGTCCCAAACTATTCTATTGTGTTCCTTTACTGCAAGACTCGGCTTTTTTCCCCTTCTTTATTGAGTAATTCCTCCTACGTTGTAGCAAACACCTTGTGAAAGCTGCTGGGATGCCGGTGACTCAGTAGTTCTTTCTATTTTGAGTTCCACCGATGCCTGAATGTGCCGGGTTTTCTCAGTCTGAGATAAGCAGTCGTATCTCTGAGGGTTCAGCTGCAACAAATCTAAAGCTTTAGAAAAATAACAAAAGATGGATTCCTGAAAAGCACATTTATTTAGCTTATTTGTATATTGCTGTCCTTAATATTCACTTGCAGATATACGGATGAATCATGAATGAGAACGACTCAGTTCTGCCGCAGCATATTGAATACCTTTAGCTTAGCCTTGCTAATGAGACCCTGAGGGTGACAACTTGTCAAGTGGAACAACCGTTATAATAAGATGGAGACAGTTCACTGTGAAATTCAATGAAAATCTGTATTTATTTGATGAAGGCGAATGTAAAAGGGGATATGCAGTTGTTTAAATACTAAATATAGTGTTTAATTTGTTTAGTTCTAAAAATATTCTACCATAAACACCTAGCAATAATTCCTTAGGGATGATATTAATTTCACTGGCATTGATTGAAGTGAAAAACTATTTATTACAAACGTGATTGTCTTTTTTCTTCAGATTCTGAAACAACAGAGGATGAATGTGAAGACCAACTTCAGACCAAAGAAGACAGTGGGGAGGTTGAGGACCAGGCTGTGCACACAGGTAAATACCATGTGTCCATGTTTACCTGTCGTCAATTTAGGATTTATTATTTTTGGATCTATCTATTATTTATGTGAGTGAATTATCTATTGATCCATTGTTTGTATTAAAATGTTGATAAGTGCAGCTTTAAATTTCTCCTGTTTCCTGTTTTCACTTACTTGTACTATTTCATCGTATCTCCTCTTCACATGAGCTGCAGGGTTGAACAAATGGTCAGAAGACGATTATAGAACACGTGGACGTGAAGAGCACAGGCAAGAAATAATCATGCAAATAACCAGACAGACCTCATTTTGCTCCATCCTAAAATATGTTAACCACTGATTCTGACAAATTTTCTTTCAAACCCTCTACTTCAGGGGCCAGTCAGAGAATTTCTCAAGAGAATCTCCGCCACAAGTCCTCCCACCCCGATCCCCACGACTCGCCAAACGCCCCTCCACCTCTCCAATGCCAAGTCGCACTGGCTCAACCACACCACTCAGCTTGCGGAATAAAAGCGTCGGGCCGACTGACTACCAAGACACAGTGCCCGGGGAGTTTGAGGAAAAGGTTAAGCAACCAAAGTCAGCGTCTCAGAGTAACAACCAGGACTCTCGTCCACAGACGCCACTGAGTGAGTACTCCCGTAAAGAGTTAACGCCCAGACCGTCCCCAAAGCTTACTAGGGCTAGCTCAAAGGTTTTTGAGAAGGTCCGTGGCTTAGAAGAGCGGAGACGAAGCCTCGATATTCCAGAGGGATCCATCTCTGGTAGATCCTGGGCGGGTTTCAATCTTGCTGGGTCTGTTGATTCCGATGATGGAGGAAGCCGGTTGGGCATCTCGAGAGAAAGTTCGAGGGAAGATCTCCGGGAGGCTCTGAAAGAGGATGCGGCCGAGAGGAGATCTATGTTCAGACAGAGAGCTTCTTCGCTGGAGGACAAACCTCGCTACTCCCAAAAGGTTCAGGACATTGAGAACAAGTTCACAGAGGAGCTCCAGCGCATTAAGAAACTGGTTGGGAAACCTCACATGAAGAAATCGTTTTCGACTGAACAGCTCACCGTGAAGAGCAAGCAGCGGCAGCCTTTCAGGAAAATTGAACCTATTCCTCCCCAGGTCCTTCAGAAGCTGCAAGAGAGGGAACGAGTCCAGTGGGAGAAGGAACAGAGAGAAAAGGATTTAAATCTACAACCAGTGCAGCAGCAGCAGCAGCCGACGCAGCAAAAGCAACAAAAGTCACAACCTCAGAAGACGGAGAACACCGGAACAACAACCGTAACCGTCAGTAGATTCGGAGAGGCTGCAGGAACCCCGGAGTCGATGCAGTTATCTGACTTACCTGGACAGCGATTGGTGAGAGAACTAAATAGAGTCAGTCCCGTTACAGAACATTTTCAAAAATCCTCATCACCAGCATTTTACCACCAACAGAGGGCAGAGTCGCCAAGCAGGAATGTTGCCGAGATGACTTTACGCAAAGTAGAACGAAGGCCACCGAGTCCGCTTGTACAAAGGGTATCTCGCATGCAGGAGTCTCCGCACTTCCAAGAGTCTCTTCTGCCAAAGGATGAGACTTCAGGGAGAAAGACACCAATAGAAGCAGTATTGAGAAAGATCGAAAACAGACCTGAGAGTCCACTGGTACAAAGAAGAGCCATGATTGTGCAAGATCTTCCTCCTCAACCGCCTCCAAAACCTCCGGCGGAGGAGAAGATGGAGGTGGAGCTGTCCAGACCAACCTCTAAGATTATAGTCCCAACGATTATTGTTGAAGACGAGAAGATGGAAGTGGACGTTCCTGTAAAGACAAGTGGGCTGCAGCAGATTACCACCGGTGCCAAAGAGGGAAACCAGCAGAAGACCAGAGGAAAGAACCGTCGCTCTCGACCCTTGTCTCCAGAGTTAGGTTAGATGTGTTGTATTTCTCCCATTAAGCTTCCTGTTGTGGTGTGAGGCTCCAGTCTGCTTGTTCTTCACGTTTAATCAACCAGCTACTTCGTCTTCTCTAAACTGTGCAGATTCTTCCGATGATTCGTACGTGTCCGCTGGAGAAGACCCGATGGAGGCCCCGGTATTTGAGTTCCCCCTTCAGGACACTACAGTATCAGCAGGGGCAGATGTGCTGCTAAAATGCATCATTGGTGGAACCCCCACTCCTGAAGGTAAAACTACTGCTTTTATTGTATTTAACAGATGAAATCTCAAATATGCAAGTGGATTAATTTGTCGTCTGTTCTTTGTTGAAGTGACCTGGACAAAAGACAACACCGGTGTCAGTGGCGTTGCCAACTACACCGTCAAAGTGGAGGGGGAACGACACAGCATGTTCATCAAATCCGCCAAAATGAGTGATGGGGGGAAATACTGTGTGACGGCTGTGAATCAGGAGGGGAAGGTGACCAGCTGTGCAGCTCTGACAGTTAAAGCAGGTGAGTTAGACTTTGTGGGGAAATCAGATGTAACCAGAACTGCTTTGTGGTCATTCACTCTCAGATTCAAGCTTGATTTGTTAAATCAGTGTAATTATGCAAAGGTTGTTCTAATACCTGGCTCCGCAGGGCAGTTTTTAATTGTGTATAAGATATGATCACTAGTTCAGATATAAGGGTTAGGGTTAGGGATAGGGTTATTGCTGTTTTGTCTTTCACTGTTACTTCCACTGGAAACAAGCCAACATACCTAAGGATACATTTCAATTTGTGGTGTAGATTTAAAAGGCCTTATTGTCCATCTTTTTAAAAAACAACATCTGGTTTCTCTCCACGTCGGCACCGTGTTTCAGCGGATTTCTCTCCTGCCCCCGCCCCCCCCCTTGTCGTTACCTCTCAGAGCAGAATGTGTGTTCCATAGATTCCAGCTGAACAACCTCACTTATAGTTACCATAGCAACGCAGAGGCGAAAAACTGAACCTGTAAATTGCCAACTGAGGCTCACTGGCTTCCACGCACTGTGAATACACTATTGTTTGGATATCATAGTTGACATCTCACATTCTAATTATATTATGTGTGGGGGGGGGGCTGCTTAGTTTTGTTCTCCTCCTGTGTTCTCATTGTGCCACGCTCTCTGTTACAAATAATACAAGTTTACAGATGCAAATTGAAACGTTCCAATAACATTTACTCACGATCTGACTCTGTTCTTTGACCCTGTTGCTTTAATAGAGTCGGTGCAGGAGCCCAGAGGAAACTTGGGTGTCCCTGTGGACATCAGCAGCCCTATCACATCGGACGAGGAGTATCTCAGTCCCCTGGAGGAGGCCGTGGACTTCGAAGGGCCAGAGCCGAGGCGACCTATTGACAAACGGTTCAGGAAACCCCCGGCTTTCCTGGTGAGACTACAGAGCTCATTAAGAATACATCTAGCTAACTCACATTCTCACGTAGAGTATGACATTTGTCTTTTGACGTTGACATTTACTCAATGGCATCTTTGACTGGTTCAATGCAAAGACACTGCATGATACTAGATATTTAGACGTTTTTGACTCATGAATATACATTTTCCTGTGTGAACATGTTATCTGTTGTGTGGTCATCCCATCAATTCATAAACTTACAAAATAAAATGCATCTGTCAGTCTCTAACTTGCATTACAATTCACACAGGTAACGATGAGTGATCACGCTGTCATCGAAGGACAGGAAGTCACCATGTCTGTGAGAATGAGTGGACAACCCAAACCCATGCTCTACTGGTAGGCTCAGTCTTTCCAAGAATCACAAACCTTAGCGGGTTAAAGAGAAAAAGTGCTATATGAGTGATTTGTGTCCTGTTTTAAAATCCAGTGACAATTGTTCGATATAATTTTGTTCCTCTGTAGGCTGAGGGACAGAGTCACAGTAAAATCCGGCCCACGTCACATCGTGCGTGAGACAGAAGACGCCACTTTTGAGATGACGATCAAGTCGGCAGTGAGGTCGGACTCTGGCGTTTACACCTGTAAGATCATCAATGAATACGGGACAAAGCAGTGCGAAGGAAAGCTAGACGTAAAAGGTACGTAACCGACACTGGTCTAGTTGATAGAGGACATATACACTGATGTGTCCTGTAACTTGCCCCAAAACCAGTGTCCAGGTGTTCCCTAGCAACACTCGACAATAGATTGTCCTTTATCTGCTCCCAGCTCCACCAGTTGAGCCGGGCCTTGCCGTCATCCGCCCAGTCAGGGACATCACAGCCAACGCCGGGGAGACAGTTTTGTTTGAGTGTTTCGTCATTGGACCGACAGACACCGACGTGGACTGGCTCGCCGACGGGAAACTGATCCAGCCGGCGTTGCTCAACTGCAAGATGCACTTTGACGGGAGAAAGTGTCGCCTGCTGCTCAACTCGGTGCACGAGGACGACACCGGAACGTACACGTGCAAGCTCAGCACAGCCAAAGGTCTCAGGAACGAATATCGCAATGTGTATAAAGATTTAAAATTAGTTTGTGTATCTTCCTTTCCACTTCTTCTCACGTATTTGTAATTTCTTCTGTGCTCTTCAGAGGAAGTGACCTCATGTGCCAAACTCAAGGTCCTCCCGTCCTTTGAACCTCTCTTCACTCGCAAACTGGACGTTCTGGAAGTGATCGAGGGGCGTAACGCTCGATTTGACTGCAAAGTCAGTGGCACGCCGCCTCCCAAGGTCACGTGGACTCACTTTGGTAGGAATGTTCTTCACGGTGTCGTCATGAAACTGAATTTCTGCTACATCACCTGTTGTAACTGCTTTTTGGATCCACTCCTTTGTTTTTTCTTGACCTTTCTCTGTCCATTTCTCAGCCTCTGTTTGAAGTGAAACTGTTTAAATACAGGCTTCTTTTTTCTCTTGTAGACCATCCGCTCTTAGAAAGTGAGGACGTACGTATTCTTCAGGAGGGCGGGCGCCACTCTCTCATCATCTCTCACGTGGCCAACGACGACGAGGGTTTCTACACCGTCATCGCCTGTAACAGCCACGGCGACGCAGAGACCTCCGCTGAACTTTACATACAAGAACCCCGGCCCGCCATCTCGTCTCAAATGTAAGAGCAGGTCATTCCTCGAGTGTTGGGCCTCGGCTCCTCTGTGCGTTTCTCATTTTTACTTTTCTTATCTCAGGGCGAAACTCGAGAAGATGCCGTCCATCCCCGAGGAGCCGGAGGTCCCAGAGAACGAGGTTGAGCGTTTCACCATGCCTGACTTCATCAAACCCCTGTATGATCTGGACGTGATCGAGGGGAAGGAGGCCGTGCTCAAATGCAAAGTGGCCGGTTTGCCGTACCCCACCATCGTCTGGTTCCACAACGGCAAGAGGATTGAGAGCACCGAGGATAGAAAGATGACACAGTGTGAGTGTTTCAAAATGGATTAACATTCACCCAATGTTCCGGCCTATCAGCGTTCTCAAGCACTTCTCACACAGGTCACATATAACTAGGGTTGCAAAGGGGCGGAAAGTTTCCACGGGAATATTAAGCTCAGGAATTTGGGGAATTTTGAAAAAAAACAAAACTATGCAAATTAAACACTGAGCAATGAAAACATAATTCAAAACACTATTTTAAAGATGTATGGAATGCAGCACCCACTGCATGTTGAGTTTCAACCCTCCACTGTGCATTCTTCCATCACATGCACAGATAACTCCCAGCATCCTTCACTCTACAGCAGGGCTATTGAGGCCTGCTGTAGAGTGCAGGACTAGTCAGGTAAGTTTCGATGATATTACTGGGGAAAATATATTAGCATGCTGATTGAGGATTGTTCATCTGTTCATCTAGCCTATTTCCATTCATTTATCCATCAATTGTAAAATATTTTCACAGACGATTCCAATTGTTTGGCTAACTATTTATATCTCTGGCATTGCATTAGTGTTTTTTTACAAACTTTGTTCTCATCTTATTCTACAGAACAATGCCACATGCACTCTCTCATGTGTGGAGACATTTCACCCCATCCAATGTAGAAGGAAAGGCTGTGTACATTTGTAAATACTGTGCAAAGACCTATGTTAAGAATGACACAACGATGCAGAAGCATATAGTCAAGTGCTTAAAGTTTCCTCAGGGCTCAAATCAGCCTATGACAAAACAAAATGTTTATATTTATGTCTGTATATGACAAGGTAAATACAGTTAGTATAAATTACCCACAACATTTCCAGTTTATTCCCGTTAATTCCCGTATATTCCCGTTAATTCCTGTTAATTCCCATGGAAAGTTTCCAACTTTGAATATTCCCAGAATTTTGCAACCCTACATATAACTAGGACACAAGAGATCCAGAGGAAAATGTACCGAGGATAGTTTTAAGCACTTGAATAGATCTGGCATGTTGGATGCAGGATGCTAAAGGAAGATGCTAACAGATAAATAAGCCTTACAGATTTTCATCCTCCCTCCTCTGCTTCCCTCTGCAGTTCGTGACGTCCACAGCCTGGTCATCCGCTCTGTGTGCCACGCCCACGGTGGCGTCTACAAGAGCGTCATCTCTAACAAAGTAGGCAAGGCCACCTGCTACGCTCATCTCTATGTTACAGGTAATTATTTTTAACTTCCACTAACTTCACCTGGGACTGTTGCTGGTGTGGCAGTTGAGAAACCTTTATGGATTTATTTATTTCCATTGTTGTCATTTTCAGATATCCTCCCTGACCCTCCGGATGGGACTCCTGTGATAGAATCCATCACTGGGAAAACCATCAGCTTAAGCTGGAAGAAACCAAGGAGGCTGGACCCATCCATTGGTATTTATTCACAAAATATATTTCTTTACTTTATAAGGAATAAATCTATACGAGCATTCATCCAAACACATTTGATACAATGATTTTATCACACTCCAAAGATTCAAAGGTTTTTAATACAGACTAAAATGAAAATGACATACTGATGTATGTATGTATATGATATTATTATTATTATTATATTTACTATTAATATTATATATACTGTTGCTGCCACTATTACTATATACTGCTATTATATTGGTATAATTACTATCATATATAAATATATATTATGTTATATTATATACTATATATACTGTACTATTTTTATATACTGTCTAAAAATAACATTACCATCATATCATCAGTACTATTACCATCATCTTGCCACTGCACCTTATCTACCTATTTATCTTGTGTTTCTGTTTTTATTCTTTCTACCTTAATATTTTTTATTTTAGTCTATTGTATTGTATTGTATTTTATTGTATTCAAATATACCGGCTTCTATGACGACTTAATTTCCCTTCGGGGATGAATAAAGTAATCTATCTATCTATCTATCTATCTATCTATCTATCTATCTATCTATCTATCTATCTATCTATCTATCTATCTATCTATCTATCTATCTATCTATCTATCTATCTATCTATCTATCTATCTATCTATCTATCTATCTATCTATCTATCTATCTATCTATCTATCTATCTATCTATCTATCTATCTATCTATCTATCTATCTATCTATCTATCTATCTATCTATCTATCTATCTATCTATCTATCTATCTATCTATCTATCTATCTATCTATCTATCTATCTATCTATCTATCTATCTATCTATCTATCTATCTATCTATCTATCTATCTATCTATGTATTTGAGAAATACATATAATACACACAGACACAGCATAGTGTTATACCAATTACAATTTGACTCTTATACCATTCAAGCTTTATTTGGAACTTAGCTCATAAAATCATGCATTATAAACTGTGTGTGTGTGTGTGTGTGTGTGTTTTAGATCCCAGTGGCCTGATGTACGCCATCCAGCAACAAGCCCTGGGCTCCATCCAGTGGACCATCATAGCCTCTGGCCTGAAGGAGACCACCTACACCATCACCACCCTCTCCAAAGGAGTCCGCTACGCGTTCAGGATCCTGACCATCACCTCCAAGGCTTTCAGCAAACCCTCCTCCGCCACGGACCCCGTGCAGCTCCTGGACCGAGGTACATTCATGCAGCTTTTAGAACATCAACTGATCCATTACTGTGCACAGCAGTTAAACATGTCGTATGTGTGCACTTTGATGTTCCTCTAGGTCTCTATCTCCTGGAGGCTCCAGTGATTATTGATAAGCCAGACATTGTATACGTGATAGAAAACCAGTCAGTCACCATCACAGTTACCCTCAATCACGTCAACGCTGCTGTCATCTGGAAGAGGTATGTGTGTCTCTGTTGTCAACCTCAAAACACACACACACAATTTGTCCTTTCTTTAATTTTTAATATCGCAACAAAAATTGTTATTAGGCTATGACTGCTATTCTCTAATAAAACTACAGTTTTAAGTGTCGCTATGACTCCCCTTTATTTAGTTTGCTATTGGGTGGTAGAGCTGCCCCCTTGTGGACCCTGTGTGTAATAGGATGGTCGGAGGGGATGACCGACAAGCACAAATACACTATGACAGAATGACATTCCAGAGCAGTGGATAAAGAGTCTATTATTGTGTCCTGACTCGTATTGAAGCAGGAGCCAAACCTCCACCACACCTGTGCAGTGACAGCCTGCTGCTCTCCTCCAGCTATGACTTCTAAATCCTGGTTTATAAACTGTTCTGCAGAAGGGGAGTGGTCCTGGCCAGCAAGCCCGGCCTGTACGAGATGGCGATGCCCGATGACGACCAGCACACGCTCAAGCTGTTCAAGGTGAAAAGCGCTGACGTGGGAGAGATGGCGTTTGTGACCTCCAACAAGTACGGCAGTGACAGCTGCACCTTCGACGTGGAGCTGGCAGGTAGTCTGTCTGTCTGTCTGTCTGTCTTTCTGTCCATTCATCTGATCCAAACATAATGTAACTCTGTGTTGTGTCCTTTGCTCTCTGTCCACAGCTCCACCAACTTTTGAAACGATCATGGAGGACCTGGATGTTTGCTCCGGAGAGACCCCTCGCTTCGCTGTGGTTGTGGAGGGCAAACCAGTTCCTGACATCCTCTGGTTAAAGGTGTGTTGTGAACGATCTCCAGAGGAGGATCCCCAAAGGGGTTGTGGGTAATCTTCCAGCTCTGTTGTTAAATTGTTTCCTCGATGCCACGAGCCTGTGCTGCAGTTGCAGAATAAAGAGTTAACTTGACAACATTGAGGATTATGTCATAAATCCTTGCAGAACAATCGTTGAAACTTGTATTCTTTGTCCTCAGAATGACGTCCTGCTGTGCGAGAGCAGTCATTACACGTTTGTGTACGATGACAATGAATGTTCCCTGGTGGTTCTGAATGCTCGTACAGACGACTCCGGGGTGTACACGTGCACTGCCCGGAACTTGGCAGGATCTGTCTCTTGTAAAGCTGAACTGACCGTTCATGAAGGTAAGAGGCCAGAATAAGGCAAACAGGCCTTTGACTGTTGTTGGCGATATTATTATTGGTTGGTTGTACAGTTTTTGTTGATGTTATCATTGCTTTCCCATGACTGTAGCCAAAAGAAAAGAGGATCCAGTGGACGATGAGCAGACAATTCTGAGGAAAATGCGCAGGCTGACGGACTATTATGAAATCCATAAAGAAATTAGAAGGTAAACTGACTTCCCAGGAACCAGTTTGATCAAATTAAAAGTCTTAATGTCCTAATCCTGCTGTTTTATACACATAGAGACTAGATTGTAATAATTATATCATCTTATTTCCAGGGGGGCATTTTCCTATGTGAAACGTGTGACCCAGAAAGTCGGCAAAATGGAGTACGCAGCGAAGTTTATCTCCACGAGAGCCAAAAAGAAGCCGTCGGCTCTGAGAGAGATGAGCCTGGTGTCCAAGCTGGACCACGAGAGAGTCCTTTACTTTCATGACGCCTTCGAGAAAAAGAACGCAGTCATCATCATCACCGAAATGTATCCTTCTCGTATTATTACTGTTTCTTATTCACGGTTTAATGAGAGAAATAAAGCTCCGATTTCTGCATTGGGTTACACTGAGGAGCTTAATGGAAATGTCTGTCTTGTTAAAATGTAAATAAAAATGCATATATATTGTTACATATTACAAACAATTAGTGCATAATGTACACGGTCCCAGAAAGAAGAGCCTTAATTCGTCTTTAAAGATGCCACGAAGAGCTGCTTGACAGGTTTTCAAAGAAATCTACTGTCATGGAGTCGGATGTAAGTTCATCTCCGACCTCATTTGAATGATCACATGTAAATAATTAATGTAATTTAAAAATAAACAACAGTTACACGGAACATTTGTGTTTTGCGACCATCAGGTACGGTCCTGTATAAGACAGCTGCTTGAGGGGCTGGACTACCTTCATCATCTAAACGTCATACATCTGGACATAAAGGTAGATACATCTCACTCTCCCACTCTTTCATCATCTGGTTTATATTCATTCTGTCAAAGAAAAACAATTGTATATTTGGAGAATGATCAGGTACTTTGATTTAAGGACATGATACGATATTGTTTTCTTATTTTCGTGTTATCTCCTCAGCCTGATAACATCCTCATGGCCGATCCTCACGGTGATCAGATCAGAATCTGTGACTTTGGCAACGCTTTGGAAATCACACCTGATGAGGCCCAATACTGCAAATATGGCACGCCTGAATTTGTTGCACCAGAAATTGTCAATCAGACCCCTGTGTCCAAAGCAACAGACATCTGGTACAGTCTCTTTTCAATTTAGGACAAACTTTGTGTTTGGTTCTGTTCTAAAACACCACACTTACCAACTTCTTCTCTGTATTCCACTAGGCCTGTTGGAGTTCTCACATATCTGAGGTGAGTAAACTCTTTTTTAAAGTTCTATCATTATTAAATGTTTACCTGTGGGAACTGGTCAGTAAATGTAAGTATTTTGCTTCTGTTGTAAGTCTGACAGGAGTTTCTCCGTTTGCTGGTGAGAACGACCGCAGCTCGGTGCTGAACATCAGGAACTATAACGTTGCCTTCGAAGAGAACATGTTTGCTGAGCTTTGCCGGGAGGCGAAAGGCTTCATCATTAAACTGCTGGTCGCCGACAGGCTGTGAGTAGCTGTGTCTTTATTTGTTTCATGGAGTAAAAATCATATATTTATACATCATTCAAATTTGCAACCAAAAAATTAAGGGATGAATTCATACTGACTGACACATGACATAATTACTATCAATAAACTTAACACAAAACAATTTTTTTTTAAACCCAGGTTGGTCACAACTTTTTGTCACCATGCTGAGATGTTGCTCCTTATCGATTTGAAAAAAGACAGTGTCACAAATGTTTGTGATTTTGTTTCAATACTTGATGCTTATCAAACCCACATTTGTTTTTTTTTGTTCATGTCTTTTCCTTGGTCTATATCTGCAAATCTGCAAATAATACAAGACTGAAATAATCCATTGTTTCCCTTTAGGAGACCTGATACTCAGGAATGTCTGCGACACCCCTGGTTCAAGGTACGACAAGGCCACACTGTGGATTATCCATTCCCTCGGTCTTCACTTATTAATACTTAACAACACCACAACTTCGATTTAAACTGTCTTTTAAATTCAATGTTATGTGTATTTATTGTACAGACACTTAATAAGGGGAAGGCCATAAGTACAGAGGCCCTGAAGAAGTTTGTATCACGCAGAAAATGGCAGGTGAGAGATATTGTATTACTTATTTATCATTACCCACAAGAATACCTATGAATTATTCAATCCTCACATTTGTTTTTCATTCTGTCACTGCATCATATCCCATTTTTTACAGCGTTCATTAATCAGCTATAAATCAAAAATGGTTATGAGGTCCATACCCGAATTACTGAATGACTCCTCCAGCCATATCTCCATCGCAGTCCCCAGGAACCTTAGAGAGGGCTCACCTTTGCCATCATCATCCTCAGATTCTGATGAAGACATTGATGAACTGCCATTTATTCCAATGCCACTTACCATGGAATTCTCTGGATCAAGGGTTTCACTGAATGAGTTCCAGAGCAATGAGCAGGAAAAAGGGAAGCAGAATGGAACAAGTAAATTGTCTGGGTCCCCTGTTCAGGCACAGGAGGCAATGGAGTGTGACACGAAAGAAATGGATAAAGAAGGAGTCGAAATCGCAGGTAAAAGCCGCCAGCGGAAGAGGTCAACACAAGACAATGACCGGGGTTCCTCGGATGAGGAACCACCTGCTGAATTACCACAAAAGTCAGAGCTGTCCAGAAAACCACTGAGAAGGGGTTCAAGTATGGAGTCAGACAAACCAGAAGGTGGACGACGAAGAGGAGAGCTTAGACGAGGAGGCTCAGCTGACAGTGCATTGCTGCTCCGGATTCCAACTGAGGAAGGAGCTGTAGAGGGAAGCCCAGATGATGGCAGGAGAGTTCTCAAGAAAGCTGTCTCTATGGAACTACCAAGGAGAAGCACCAGCCCAGGAACTGTGAAGATGAGTCAAGAAGACTATGCACTTAAACTTGAGCTAATGAGGAAGCGACTCCTTCGTGGAGGGTCAGTGGACAAAAAAATGAGTGGACTGAGAGGACCACTGCTGGAAACATTGGGAATGGCAGATGAGAAACGTGCAAATTCCTCTGATCGCTACTCTCGCACTGCTCGTTTAGGCCCACCACCACTAATCAGAGCTGCATCCAGCGATTCACCAAGGGATGAACTTCCCAAACCCAAAATTCTGCGCAAAAGCGCATCTTTCAGTCAAGGTGATGCCGAGCCTATAGCTTTACACCGGCGGTCTGGAGCTCCTCTGGAGATTCCCTTGGCTCAGGTAGAAGAAAGAAGGCTAAAGGAAGCTATATCTATGTCAGCTTTGACTGAGCCAATAAAGCAAGACTCCCGACCAGTGACTCCCAGGGAACCTTCACCGAGACCCCCAACTCCAGAGTCGGTTGTGCAGGAGAGTCCTTCCAAGACAGGAAGTGAGGATTCATTAATGGAGAAAGAGATGAAGTCCTACGAGACCATAAGTGAAAAGATGGATGGGTCGACTACAGATGGTAATTTTGACGAGCGATCGAGCACAAGTGGTTTCTCAGAGAAGGACATGAGCATATCAGAAGAGCCAATGGTTGAGTCAGAGTACATGGACCCGAGGATTCCTACACCTCCTCCTGTGGCCCAAAGCTCTAAACTAGAGGAGAGAATGGAAGAAGAAGTAGAAGAAGAAGTAGAAGTAGAAATAGAGCATGAAGAAAAAGAAGAGCCTATGAAAGATGAAGAGGAAAGAATTGTCAGCGTGTCTGAATCAAAAACTAAAGAAAATGTAGAAGTTATTGTAGAAAATGAAGAAGAGGAAGTAAATATGCCTTCTAAACCGTCTGAGATGATCATAACCACAAGCTCAGTTATGGTGAGACCAACAGTACAATATTCCCATTCCTCAGCAAATGTCATGCCAACTCATGTAACACCGTCGCCTGCTGCTCGAGTTGTTCTTCCAGATGGAAGGACTTCAGCATATGCCAGTATTATGCAGACAATAATGGTCCCTTCAGTTCAGCCTCTCAATGACCCGACCTTAGGCCCCTCTTCACCAGATGTGGTTCCAGCCCCTTCATCAGCTGTAGTAACAACTGAAACATTTTCACCCACAGCTTCACCTGCTAGCATTCCCTCTGCTTTACCAGGTTTGCCAAAGCCAGCCACAGTGCACGCTGCTGTATACTCCAGGGTAGCGTCACCAGAAACGATCGGAAAAGAACCCAGTCCACCAAGGACGACCACACATTCCTCATCCCAACAAGAGCTTTCAAGAGGAGTGGACTTTGAGGACATTAGCTCTGAAGAAGTATTTGAGGCGCGCTTCAAAAAGCGTGAGTCCTCTCTCACAAGAGGTCTTAAGTTTTTGACGCGGTCTAAGAATGATGACAAACCCCAAGCAATTTCCTCTGACTCCACAGAGGCAGGGGAGGAGATCTACAGACCTGGGCCGATTGGTGCACCATTGGAATTAGCATCAAGGAGACTTGAAGAGAAGTCAAAGTCAGTCCAGGATCTTCGTGAAGCTCAGAAGGACCAAGGCTTTATGAGGAGACTCTCTTTGCGCCTGAAGCGAACTCCATCAGCTGAGCGCAAGGAAGAAGTGACAAAAGAAGATGAGTCACCTTCTTCAAGAAGAAGGCTTTCTTGGACTCTCGGTCGACGAGGATCGCAGGAAAAGAAAGAAGTGGAGATGACGCGCATGGATGGAAGTGCTGACGCGGCGGAGGGACAAGATGAAAAGGAGGTTAAGAAACCTAATGAATCACCAGTCTTGGCAATGCGAAGGAAGATTGAATCTACGGTGGCTGGGATCTCTACTAGAATCCGTAGCTTCTCAGAGGAAAGGAGATCATCGGAGGAAAAGGAACAAAAGAGGACACCCATTCTGTCCATGCTTCGTCGTTCAACATCTGAGAATCGTGGCGTGAAGGTTCCTAGTGTTCCTCAGAACCAGCTGGTGTCTCAGGCCAGTAATGGCACCTCCACAGAGTCGCTCGACTCCATGTCCAGCGTAAAGGCAGATGCATCAAAAGGTATGAGGCAATGGCTTTACTGTACTGGAGATTTTGTTTCACATATGAGAAGATGACTACTGACCATTAATTACACTTTCATACATTCTTGATGATTGATTAATGGAAAAGATTCTTCACTTATTCAAAGGTGTGGAGGCTGAGCGCAGATCCCGCTGGGACAGATGGGGCCTGACCAGAGGGCGGCGAGACAAGACAGTATCACAGCCTGACATACCGACAGCAATCTCCAGAGAAAATAGTTCCTTGCGTTCACGCCAGTACTCCAAACTGGCTTCTGGTTAGTTGTTCATATTTTAAAAGTTAAACTGTTGCTATGAGATAAAAATGTGATATGCTACATAGTCTACCAAATCAAGCCCTGTAGCATTAATTTCTTCGTAAATCAACATTTTACGCCTTTATCAAGGCTTCTGAAACATGTACCAATTACATAGCAATATATACCACGTCAGACCTAGTGTGGATGTACTTTATTTAATTGGTCTTATATCTTTGCTTACCAGATTTCCCTCCAGTATTCCACATCAAGCTGAGGGATCATGTCCTGCTGGAGGGGGATCCAGTCACACTCAGCTGTCTGCCAGCAGGCAGCCCCCACCCACACATCACCTGGATGAAAGGTAGACATCTCTGGTGTAAATAAGACGATGCAACCTAAATGTTGTTCTCTAATTACAATCATTTACAGAATAATCTTAGTTCTATGAGTAATTACGGCCCATGTTGCCTCTCAGCACTGACTCACAACTGGTACCATGACAACAGTGGTTGAGTACAGTACAAATAGATATTGCCAGAGATAAAAACAATCTCTTTGAATGTCTTTTAAAACCTAATCAATATTCCTCAAAGTCCATTCCCATACATGTCTGTTTCCTCAGATAAGAAGCCTCTGGAGATTGATGCCAGGATGAACATGATCGCCTGCCCTGATGGTCGCCAGCTCCTGATGATCATGCAAACAACCAAAAAGGATGCAGGGGTTTATGAGTGCGTGGCTACAAATCCCCTCGCCTCTATGACCAGCTCCTGCACCATATCCCTTGCTCGTAAGAACTGAGACATACCTCACTTTTTTGTTTGCTATTTAAGTGTATATAATAGTACGATATATAGATAACAAATAAGACAACAGAGATCCTGGGATGTAACAAGTAAGAGTTCATGAACAGATACGTTATACTAGGTGTGATACTGATTAAATGCACTAGTATTAAATACTGTAGTTTTGCTAATACCTCTGTATTTGTTTTACCAGGCCTGCCTAATCGTCCTGGGACCCCTGAGATTCCTCAGAAGTACAACAACACAGCCTTAGTACTGTGGAGGCCCTCGGACACCATGGCCCCCTGCACATACTCTCTGGAGAGGAAGGCAGAGGGTCAGTCTTTTTAGATGACCCTCATCATATGTTCCGTTTTTAGGGGAATATTAACTTTTTTATATAATATTCCTATTGTTAAATAGACATAAGCACAATGGGGTATTGACCATAATATTTGGTTTGTACCTTAAAGCTATAGGAAAATGTCACAGTACTGTAGGTATGCATGTATTTCAGTGTGCACCTTCCAAACAAGATAATAAAAACATGACTCTTAGGAAAATGAAATCAACAAGATTTAATTAAAAGACTTTGAGGTTGCTATGGCAAAATCTGGGTTATGGCATTCAGTGATGAAGATGACAATTTTTTAAGGAAATATCGAAGCAGACATGGCTCACACTTTATGTCAAAATGTATCTGGAGGTAGTAAGGATATAATTTATTTATTTTTTACTCCCCAGGTGAAACAAGCTGGCTGATCGTGGCCACAGGGGTGGCTGACTGTTACTACAATGTGGTGGACCTGCCGGCTGGGTGCCTCTACAGGTTCAGGGTGGCATGCGTCAACAAAGCTGGCCAGGGCCCCTACAGCAACCTCTCAGAAGAAGTGGGCCTGGTTGCTTCAGGTATGCATTATCTCGAAGTAAATCACTGACAAGGTTTTTTAATGTCAACCCGACACCTCAGGGCCCCCTATTGCCTGCTTTCCCTGTTGCAACACTCCAGTGCATGAGTGATGAAGCCACTAGTGATAGCCTTAAAGGGCAAAGTCTGTAAGATATGATTCACCATTGCCAAACAATCCAGTGTGTGTTGGTGAGATATCTCACAAACGTAGGGCCATGTTTTGAATACACCAGAATCTTCATATCTGATCAAGTCCTTCCTTGTTTTGTTCCTCAGAAGAACCAGCCAAATCCAGTGCTGCTGTGGTGGTCAAGACTGTCCCTGCAACTACTCCTCCTCCCCCTGTGGTCATGATGTCCTCCATGAAAGTGTCTCCCATTAAACCAGCTCCTAGTAAATCCCCTACACTTGCCCAACCCGTCCCTACCGCAACATCTGTGACTAAATCTGCTTCTCCAGTAACCATCAGACCTCCTATTCAGGTTGATACTAGCCGGCCTGCTGTCACTCCCTCCATTAGTGTAGCCCCCCCTGAGCCAGCTGTGGTTCAGACCACCACAACTGTTCAAGCCACGCCAGTAAAAGCTAAGACCACCCTTAGCATCAGTGTGGGCAAACCCAAAAGCAAGTTGATGACTCCGCCTGTTGTTCCACCCAAACCCAAGAGTCCTGTAAATGCAGCCCCTGGAAAAACCAATAAACCCCCAACTCCTGTACCAGCCCCTGCGCCTGTCATTGGGAAACCCATTTCATCCGTGCCAATGTACGTGCCAGCTGCAACTGCTCGTGCTACACCGCCTTCTCAATCCACTTCAACACCCACAACCATCCCTCCTGTGACTGTTACTCGTGTGACTGTTACTCCGGTGACTGTCACTCCGGTGACTGTTACTCCTGTGACTGTCTCACCAACCGTGGTGGTGGTGCAGAGCTTGACGCCTGTGGTGCAGGGAGGGGACGGCTGGAGTACCCCGTCTGGGCGGAATACCCCAACGGGACGGGTTACACCCTCGGGGCGCAGGACACCATTGGGATCTTTGCGCCAGGGAGTTCCACAGAAACCTTACACCTTCATGGATGAGAAAGCAAGGTAATGATTGCTGACAAATGCGTACATTTGGTTGGCTACTACAGTATAAATAACTAAAAGAGTATGTCCTGCTGAGATCCCTGGTTAAGGCAGAAAATATGTTAGGGTGATGTCTTTCCTAATTTACTTTATTTCCTCAAACAAACACAAATTACAAACATCAGATTTGGGAATATTGGATTTACTTCAGTTTAGCCTTTGCTGCTCTGTTTTCCTGCTGAATTGATATTCTATCCCTCTCACACAGGGGTCGTTTTGGTGTGATCCGCGAGTGCCGGGAGAACGCCACCGGCAACCTCTTCATGGCCAAGATCGTTCCATATGAGGCAGACAACAAGCAGACAGTGCTGCAGGAATACGACATCCTCAAGTCCCTTCATCACGAGAGGATTATGGCTCTGCATGAAGCTTACGTCACACCGCGCTACCTGGTGCTTATCTCCGAGTACTGCAGTGGAAAGGAGCTGCTCCACAGCGTCATAGACAGGTGAAGCCAAACTGGAAGCTGTGTTTGCAGAAGGAATTGGTTGCTCATCTGATTTGATTAAGCAGAAACATAATATCTTAATTTCATTTGATTCATCACTGGGTACTGGCTCAAAATATTCATTCTGCAGTCACTCAACAAGCTGTTTTTCTCCCAGGTTCCGTTACTCCGAGGATGACGTGGTGACCTATGTCGTGCAGATCCTCCAGGGTCTGGACTACCTCCATACCCGACGCATCCTCCACCTCGACATCAAGCCAGAGAACATCATCGTCACCTACATGAATGTCATCAAGATCATAGACTTTGGCAGCGCTCAGATGTACAACCCTCTCTTCCTCAAGCAGTTCAGTCCTCCTATTGGAACACTGGAGTACATGTGTAAGTCCTGCTTTTTCTCAGACCTCTGGGAATCGGGGGAGTTGTGCATATTTTTTATTTTAAAACACATTAATTTAGCTATGTACACATCTGGCGTCTACTACACTAAGTCCGGTGTTGTGTATTAGTCTGAATTGGTAGAAACAGAGACTTTTGAAATGACACAAGTTCGCTTCCTGGTTGGATCTCATCATTATGACTCAACTACCAGTGCTGGGGCAAAACATTGTGCTAACACTTACATGGAACATGAACATATGTTATTGATTAAAAGAATATGAAGGAACAGTCGTTGCTGGTCTCGATCTTTTGTTGATATCTATTTATACTGATCTTGTTATTTCTGTTCTTGAGGAGGTTTATGTAACAGTAGGTGGGCGCACATAAGCTATGAAAACAGAGGAGGAATATTTAATAGAGATGCTGCACCAGCACAAAAACAATGTAAAAAATCCTAAACTATAGTTAGTGTTCTACAAAGATGAAATTACTTGTGACATAATGACTATGCATGTTCCTCCTTTCTTCTCCTTGCAGCTCCTGAGATGTTGAAAGGGGATGTGGTGGGTCCTCCAGCTGACATCTGGAGTGTGGGCGTACTGACTTTCCTCATGTGAGTCTCACTTTCACAGCTTCCACTCAGCAGCTCCTCTTTAAATAGAAATGTTCTTTAGGTGAAATGTGCCGGCTGCATTTGCATTGATATCTGGTTTCTTCAATCACAACTAACACAATGAACAAGCTGAATTGACTACTTTATTTGATTACTTTTTTCCGCAAAAAAACATTGTGCTTGCCTGTTTCTTTAAATTTGATCCCATGCACTGCCGGGTTAATTAAATTTAATACACTGAGTTGTTTTCAAACATTTGCTGCAAGTTCCAGTGTCTGAAACACAACCACACTTTCGATTGTTTAGCTTTAAGTATTTTGTTGTTGGTATTACAATAACACTGTAATAACACAATAACACTGTAATAACACTATTACATTACATAACTCAAGCAGTGGAATGAGGAACTAGAATCTGTTTTGTGATTCGGTCCGGTAGGTAGCTGACATGTCAAAATCAGAGAAAGCGCCACACTATTTTAATTTTTTGACTTGACAAATTCTCTCACTGGTTATACAGGTTGAGTGGCAGGTCTCCTTTCCTGGAAAATGATCCTCAGGAGACTGAAGCCAGGATCCAGGTGGCAAAGTTCGACCTCTCCAAACTCTACCAGAATGTGTCCCAAAGTGCCTCTCTGTTTCTCAAGAAGATCCTCTGTAGCTACCCCTGGTAAGTTTCAGTCCTTTGGCGAATTCCCATATTGACCAACATTTCTGAACAGGATCTATGGCTAGTTCCTCACTGTCTGGTCTTCAACAGGGCCCGTCCATCTATAAAGGACTGCTACAATAACGCCTGGCTCCAAGATGCCTACCTGATGCGCTTGCGTAGGCAGACTCTCACCTTTACAACCACCCGTCTCAAGGAATTCTTGGCCGACCAGCAGCGCAGGCGAGAGGAGGGGGCCACCCAGCACAAAGTTCTCCTGCGGTCCTACAAGAGCTCGACCCTAACCCCAAACGTGCCAGCCTCACCCACCACACCAGGTGCCCAGTGAAAACAGGCTTCCAAACACCAGTGGTTAGGACTGCACAAGGGGGGGGATCCTCAGAGTGAGACATGACTTTGGGGCACGAGGCGCAACGGCTCCTTAAGGTCTGAGATGTTGAACTTGTTTCAGAAGAAGAGAAAACTCTTGCAAACAGCAGTGATCTACAGAAACACTCGACTCTTTTTCTTCTTCAAGAGACATTTTTCCAAGAGAATCTAAAAGAATGATTTCATGTCAAAAGAACTCTTACAACCTAACTGCATTTTTTGTATAGTGTGGACCTTGTTCAGACAGGCAGGATGGTGTCTTCAAGGTAGTACCTGAAGGTTTGTAACTTTACAAATATTTTGGATATTCTTTTTCTTTTCATATGGTAAACTCCACACTGATTACAGGGGATACATAAATGCATTTTATAACCCGTTATGAAAGGCTGAAAATTGCTGTTATGGAGTTTTCATGTTAATGATTTAATTAAAGTACAAGTCAATCACAAGGTACAAAAAAAATACTTAGCACAACTCCAAAACAAGGTCTACTGAAACAATGATGCCTTTTCCAGCGTAGTCTCACCATAGTCTCATATTCAGAAGCCACATGTTCCATCAATGATGTCTAATTCTCTGACCTTGATTAAATGATGCTAATTATCTTCCTCCATTAACAGAGGCTGCATCCACACAAGTACATTTTCATTTGAGAGTGCATCATCTCATCACTGGTTATGCCTGGTGTCCTCAATACTTTAGAGTCCACAAACTTTGGGGCTGAATTGTTTCTGGACATAGACGCTGATTCGTCAGTCGCTGATCACATGACCCCCTTCTGGAAGAGAAAAAACAGGCATTAGCCTCGGCTACCAGTGTAGAACGCAACATGGATAATCAATTGCACGCGTTGCTGAGCCAGCTGTCATCGCTAACAGCTGTTGTGCAGTTAAAATCTGCATTTTTTACAACAATAGAACTGCTTACATGCATAGATGAGGTATTATTTAAGCAATCTGCGACTATTCTGCAACAAACAAACAAATGCCTCCTGTTTACACCTGCATGTGCATGCCCAGTGTACCTGAGTGGTCACTTGTTATATGTTTTAAGGCGCGTTAGTATGGACGGGGATTAAAACTAATACGGAGCCAAATCGCTTGTGTGGACAGAGATCGTTTTAGTTTGAAAATGACATTTTCAAACAAAAACATAGTAGTACGGATGTAGCCTTAATGTATTACATTAATATTCGCAGTGTTATCTGTGCTACCTGAGTTTTTATACTGCCACAACACCTCAGATGATGGTCAGGACTGTAGCAGCTCCAGAGAGAACTCAATGTGTTTCATTTAGACTTTATAAAACGTATATATTCAGTTGTGAAGATGCACTGGTGGGTTCTCTACAAGGGCTATTTACAAAAGGACTCTTTTTACTCAGCACAAATTTCTTCCCCAATGTGACATTAAGTGACTCCATGCAGTGCCGCCGATGTGTTGGCGCCGAGCAGACACTTGTTCCTTCAGCACAAATGAGCTAACAACCACCGCACTGGCTTCCAATTCACCATCACTCTTCCTCTCAGCCCAGTGTCGAGGATAC
The DNA here is from genome assembly GCF_963576545.1 of Limanda limanda. Lineage (NCBI taxonomy): Eukaryota > Metazoa > Chordata > Actinopteri > Pleuronectiformes > Pleuronectidae > Limanda > Limanda limanda. The sequence continues at coordinate 3,438,259 of NC_083651.1, forward strand.
AGCTTGATCATCCGCTCGGATCGATAGCCACAGATTTTAAATGAGGTTTACACGTTTGATGAGTCACTTCTTACTTTGACTGTACATAGAGAACTTTGCCTGAGGTCCTCATTACATGTTAGATTGTTTGGGGGGTTAGTGGAAAGGTGATTAACTTGTGAACCTACTGGTTAAATAAGGGTGTGTCTAAGTGCCCTTAAAGAGTGAGTCAGCGTAAAAATACCTTTTACATTTCATTGACAGAGAACGTTGATGAAAACATTGCTGCTCTTGTTCTACATCTATTTTTCAAATGCTAATAGCTAAGCTACTGCTTATTTTTCAAATTAGTTTTTAAATGGCACAACCTTTTAGATATATATAAGTAAGGAATTGGTTATAATTAGCAAAAAACGTTAGACAAATTATTTATTTATTATTTATTAGAGTAGCATACACCTTTATAGCTTCCTGTTCATAGACGTTTACATGGCACTATAAACAGTGATGAAACCAAATCAGTATCTGGGCAACATTACTGCCCATACAAAGCATTCAATCAGAAATCTGAGACAATCCATGCACCTCAAGGTAAAGTTTAATTTAACACACTTTCCCTTGTTCAATGCTCTATGTAAAAAATGTATTGAGGTTCCTTATCTACCTCTTCTTAAATCACATCATCATCAAGTGTGTAAATGAACAGGTTGCCTCCTTAACTGGTCGATATTAAAACCATTAGAAGAGATTCTGTTTACACACCAATTAAACACATTACATGGCCCCTTCCAGAGATAATACTGAAAACTGAAAGTTGACATGTATTGACACTTGTCCCTTGGGTAGATTAAATATGACTCAGTTGCCATTTTACATTGTATGTATTAACAACTGATTCTATATGTTGCCTTGTGCAGGCAAATTCAGTTTGCAGACCAACATGTCAGACATTAGCACACATGTCACGTGTCCTGGTTTCAACCACAGATTTGCACGCTTCCCACAGAATGTGTCATTTGACAGTAGATTAAGTTTTAAAGAATTGAGATGCAGACCCCGACGCTGAGTCTTTTGGGTGTAAAACTATGTCTTGTATCAACCTATGAGTTATTTTGTTCTGTGTATTGACTGAAGGATGTTCCTGGTAACTCTATGAAATTATTTTATTAGCTCTATATATTCTTATGCTATCGCTAGATAAATACTAACTTTTCTCTGCATCTCTCTTGTCTCTTTGGCTTTGTCGTTTTTCCTATGCAGAGTAAAGTTTATCACACAAATGAAGTTGTTTTAAACCTGAATGAAAACATGCAAGATCTGCATGATGATCAAATCCAGAATTTCTGTGCACTGTATTGACTCCGTTCTTTCAATCATACGAAATGAAACTACTTCGGCTTGTAAGCAGACAACGGGTGTTTTGAAAAGAAAAGTTGTTGAACGCTCCAAATTTTGTATTAAATTCCTATGCCGTATTTTGTGGGATGTGTTGCAGTGCCTCGTGATGGATATTAGACCCACAGAGAAAATAGTTTGGTCAACAAATTATTTTTGACTACATGAATGTGACTGCTTTGTGTGTGTTTCACAATTTGTTTATTTATTGAGTGACTGTATTTGTTACAGCTTCTGCTTTCTATTCGGTGAACTTTCTGAATCTGGCATGGACAAGGCATGACAGCTGTGAAGGCTTTTAACAATAAAGGCAATATGACAAATGTATGAATATGATGTAGCCATTTGTATCAAGTGGGTATAAAAGGTGGTTAGAAGAAAATAAGTTAGTGCTGTATTTGCTTTAGTTCGATGAAACTAAAGATATTTGAATGGACCGTGGTCACCTCAGGCTGCACCAACTCCCTCTGAATGACCCTGAAGTCAAGCAATTATCTGCTTGTTTCCACCAGGGACGACTCTCATTTCAATCCACTCCCTCCACTACTTAAACAACCACCAGAAAAAACTATTAACTGCTCCGAGGATTCTCTAGAGTGTCTGATGTGAATCCTAAATAAGGATGTGAAAATGCCTCTGGAATATTTGTTGTGTTCAGTCTTCGTTTCTGTCGTGTGTTAGAGTGTTTCCTCATATCCAAAGAAGGTGAAGGAACGTCTGGGTGAGGATTTCTTTGTCATGATGCTTGAAGAACCTACCAAGCCATCTTGTTCTCTTAGTCCCGCTGAAGTTTCCAAAGGCCCAGACAACCCAAAGGCTAAGAGAGGAACAACTATCGTGCTCAAGGCTGAAATAACTGGAGAACCACCACCTGACGTCGCCTGGCTTAAAGACATTGAAGAAGACGACAGGTAGGCGAATTCAACTCACTTGGAAAGACAATGAAATTTGAGAGCATTTTCATGAGGAAATACACAAACAATGGTGTAAATAAATGTGCTGTTGTTGTCTTTCAGGTTTTTCTTTGACGTCAGAGACACAAAGACAATCCTGACCATAAAAAATGCTCAGGTGTCTGATGCTGACAGGTATGAGGTGTTTGTGAAGAACATTCTAGGAACCGAGCAGTGCTTTGCTCGTGTGGACGTCCTCCAGTGAGGTCTCAGAGCTACACAACAACTCACCTGTTTGCTCTGACAGTGCTACCCAGTGGACAACATACTGTATGAACATCCTTTTTAAAAGCTGTACATAAAATCATGATACAAATTAAAGTTATTTTTGCTGACTGATTGTGTTTTTCTTTATTATCCACTGTGCATTGTTGCAATATTTGTTTCAGATAAAAATTTGAAACATTAGTGATGAAATGAACAAGTCTCATGTTTACAATCTGAGAGTCTCTGCCACCACCTAGCTGTGATCAGAAGAATTACAGGTCCAGGTACTGGTTATAACCGTATCCCAGCTGTGTGTGTTTACACAAGCACAAAGTCACAACAGACAGTTGTCAATATTCAAATGTCAATGATTTTGAAATCAAGATTATTTATATATATATATATATATATATATATAAATAATCTATCTCAGTCACTCAAGATAGGTTATAGTATATATATATATATACGTACATATATTGATTAGTTACACCTGTGTTTACCTTGTAGCTCATGTCAAGATGAAGGTTGTGAAAAAGTGTTTTGTATTAAGTACTATAGCTCATGCTTATCACTATCTGTCTCCATACAAATACTTTAATGAGATACAGTTCGAAAAACGTGCATCTGCGGTCAGATTTCACGAGGGGACTCTAAAACAACATTGTATACAATATAGTATTAAGTTCAAAAATAGTGAAAACAAAAAATTATTTAAGTATGAAGTGTATTGTTCATAGAAATAAAAACTGAAATGAGAATAAAATAAGCAATAAAATAAGTGATGGGACCAATATTGAACAAAAGTGCAGAGCCACCATCACAGAACTGCACTAAATATACCTGTCTCCTTGCACTGTGTACCCTGTAAAACACTCCGCTCCATATACACTTACTTCACATCATATCTGATATGTGTTAATATAAACCATATTGATATTATATATCATTTTATACAATAATATTGTCTTTTGCACACTCTGTCTACATATTCTTACACTCATAGTATATTATATTATCTATTGTATAGTCAAATACTTATATTTATACCTCTACTATATATCATATATTATATCATACTCTCTGTATATTTTTTGTATATATAAGTCTATATACACAAATTTATACATGTGTACATTTTATAATTATAATTATTATTATTATATTACTATTATTATTATATATACTGTTGCTGCCATTATTACTATATACTGCTATTATATTGGTATAATTACTATCATATATAAATATATATTATGTTATATTATATACTATATATACTGTACTATTTTTATATACTGTCTAGCAATAACATTACCATCATATCATCAGTACTATTACCATCATCTTGCCACTGCACCTTATCTACCTATTTATCTTGTGTTTCTGTTTTGTTTTTTTTATTCTTTCTACCTCAATATTTTTTATTTTATTCTATTGTATTGTATTTTATTGTATTCAAATATACCGGCTTCTATGACGACTTAATTTCCCTTCGGGGATGAATAAAGTACTCTATCTATCTATCTATCTATCTATCTATCTATCTATCTATCTATCTATCTATCTATCTATCTATCTATCTATCTATCTATCTATCTATCTATCTATCTATCTATCTATCTATATATAACCTGATATTGAAATAAAATCAAAAATATATACATCAATGTGTGTGTATGTGTTCCCCTTGAACTTGAGAAATGTTTGATTATAAATTAGTTAAATTATTTAGTAAATGAAGCCTTGTTTCATTGGAGATCTTTCATCCTGAATAGTTGGATACAGCAGTAACAGTTACCTTCCTCCCTGTGTGGCCACTTGAAACACTGCACTTCCTGGTTGGTCGGTTTCAAGTCGCCCCCGCCCCCCCCCCCTCCCTCCCTCTCCCTCAAAGTCTGTGAAGTTCACCCAGACGCTTCGCACTAAATAAAACTTTTACTTAAAACCCAACTCAACGGCCACGTGTCTCCCCCCCAAACAGCGGGAAATGAAAGTTGTTTTTCCCTCTCGCCCTCTCTCACTTTGGACGAACCCGGGAAACTTCTGTCGGTGAATTAGAGTGAGAGCGCCAGAGAGACTCAGGCTCGACACAAGGAAACGAGCTGCAGCTGCCTCACATCCTGCTTTGTGACTTTAAGACCGGGGCTTCCTTGAAACCGCCCGGCTCCGCGTTTAGCGTGAGGCAAACTTCTGCACCGGAACTTTTTTAACTCGGGAACTTTTTAATAAGCAGATTTTTTTATTATTTGCGCTTTAGCTCTAGTCTCAACTGTTCGGTTCTTCTTGATCTTCGCAGCAGCAGAATGCGTGTTTGCAGACGGGGAGCGGCCGCGGGGACATGTCTGTCTTTAATCTGTCTCTAACCGCCGGGAGCTGACTTCTGCACATCAAAGCTACAAAGACACAAAAACAACACAAAAACAACACAACACAACTCGGTGCTGTGAGAGCGACGGACCCAATGGACCCTTCTCCGTCCATTATAACGCAAGTGACCAGGGAGGAGGAGGAGGAGGAGGAGGAAGACGCTGGCGGTGAGGAAGGTGAGTGTGTGTGTGTGTGTGGGACACGGGACACTCGGATGGGGGGGGGGTGAGGGGTCACTGCTGTCAGCTGCTGCTCCCACAGACCCACCTACACTGGTTCCAGTTAGACACAACCACATACCAGTAGAAACCCACCAGCACCACCAGCAGCCCCCGGGTTCTTCCCGCTGCTCGGACCCGGCTCTGGGTTCTCTGGGCCCGGTGTAGGCCCCAGCTGCTCTCATGCAATATGCTGTCTTACATGGAATAAAAAAAATATGCAAATGTGATTCAAACAAGCATCTGAGGCTGAAAGTTGTGTTGCGAAAAAGTTTGTGTTGAGTAATGCGTCCATTCCATGGGGGCGGGGCCACAGGCGCTGACAGCTGACTGCCACTGTGGTTTATTGACGTCGAGCTGCTTCAGCTCATTATTTATTCATTCACTTTCACAAACTGGCCGCACAGAGGATCCTGTGACGTCCTGGTGAAGTCTGACACGATGTGTGTGATTGTTGTAGTGATCGGAAACAACAGGCTGTGAGTGACCATGTCAGGGGGGGGGTCAATGTGAGGCTGCAAGCATTTTCATGTTCAGGTCAGAGGTCACGGAGAGGGTCATTCCTAAAGCTTTGGCTGGTTGTTTCTTGAAATAGTAGTTCATGGTGGATAAGATACACTACGATGAGATAAGATACGATTAGATGAGATGAGGTCAAATAAGATATAATGAGAAGTGATACAATCAGATGATGGATCCTTTCAGCCTCTCTTGGGTCGTCAATCCTTGAACTCAGGTTTAAGAACAAGATATTCTTCCTGTTTTCATCTGCGGAGAATCGGTTTATTTCAGAAGCTGCAAACCAGTGGCTTCGGTGATGTTGTTGACATCAAATTTAGAAGTTTTACTGGTTATTACATGCTAAAATCGCCCCTAGTCCTACAGCAAATATCAATAAAGTGTTTGAATGAGAGGTCACCTTGGGCTAGAAGACGTCCAGGACCTTTAACAAGAGCTGCTTTCACTGGAGATGCTCAGCTGACTGGAATCATCGAGCACCATAAACTTGTGTAATGTTAATGGTAGAGAAGCGGCCATTGATACAGATCTATTCTCTCTATCTGTTGTGGAAGTATGTCGATGAGTCTACTGTATGCGGTAACCTACTGGAGGAAAATGTTTACTCCGAGTATAATTACTTTGATTATTGAACATTACACTTACAGTAGGTCGGAGCACCAAATATTTATTTATTTGTGTATTTCTTAGCTGCAAAAGTGTTGAAATCAATCAAAATATGTAAAATTGATGATCCCTAATTCTTGCAGCTGCTAATAAAAGTTCCACCTAGTGTTCTCCCAAAAGAAGGGATGGATCCAGGGGCCACTGACTTGTATTCTATATTATTCTATATTCTAAATATATTCAATGATGTGTGGCTTTAGATAAAAAGCGCTAACAGTAAACAAGGAATGACTTAAATATGCACCTCACTGAATCAGACATTGTGCAAGAATGCTGTACATATAATTGGACTCGTATGGCCCCAGATTTAGAAAAGCTCTACTTGCACCAGTGTCTCCTAACAGAGCCCAGCCGCCTGTGTTAGCCTGAGTTTTATGTGTGTGCTTTGGCTTCCTCCCACAGCAACAAGCACAAAGGTTAAGCATCAGATGTTCTGCTCTCACCCATTTGGCTGTGGGTTACTGTTTGGTAATTAGCAGTGAAAGCAGAACAAATCTCAAGTAAGATCTACCAGTGTAGCTCCAGGACTTAACAAGATAATATCTAACAATACTCTAATTATTAAAATGTTACTGTCCTGTCACCAGACAGAGACATAAGACCAGTGGTGGTTGAATGAAAGAAGACTGTATGAGATGATGCTCTGAATCTGTAAGTTAGGAGTTCAGTCAGGAGGTGGCAGCAGCGTCCTGCTCTGCCAACTCAAGCCAGGGTCTCGCTTTACATCCTCTTGGCCAAGAGGTCATGAGTCCAAACAGGGCGCTAGTCCAGAGGAGGGGCTGGAGGAAAAGGAAAAGGGCCGGTGGTCTCTAGCGCCTCTGATTTCACACGGTGCTGCAGCCAAACAACGACCTCACGAATCCTTAAACTATGAAATTTAATTTATAATTTTTTTTTATTGTACTATCTCCCAAACACTCACTGGGCCTTGAGGTTAATTCTTTATTTGGTGTCGTATTTATAACACACTTCTTCTACCATGTGCAGTTTTATGGGCATAATTATGATGCAATTAATGTGTATTTATAGTTAATATCCGTTTTCAGTCATCGTTTTCTGTTCCATCTGTCCACTGACGTCAACTCTAACTTTTAAGTATAATAACTAGTTGTTGGTTTTTTTGCCTTGGCTTGGGACAGTGTGTGAAATTAATATTTTTCCAGACGCATGTTTCTCTAGACCTTGAGCTGACCTGAGGCCGCCGTGGCCGCCATGAACCTCCCGCGCCATTTGCTGCGCAGGGGTGTGAAGCAAGTTGTCAGATCGTAACAGAGTATCCGCTGTCAAAGTGGCTGAAAGTCGGTCGTGGGAGGCCCTGGTTCCTGCTGCATCTGGATAGGAATAGAAGCAGCCAGGCACACTGGCATGCCTTGCCCGAAAGGGTCCCAGATAAGCCCGCTTTCAGCTAAGCAGGCTAAAACATGCTGATGTGGCGTGAGGTTGTTGCTGCCGCTTGGAAATGCTGTAACCTCATTATCAGTGTCTGAGCCTCTTGGACCGGGAGGTGTGAGGAATGTCGCAGTAGTCTGCTTCGTGCTCGTTCCTGCCACCTTCTTACACACGATTAAACAAAGAGCTGCAGCTAAGAAATGGAGCTACGGTCACAACAGTGTGATTAGCATGTCACTGTTATAACAGGCGCTGGTGAGGAAGGCCTCACCTGCTGTAACTCAGCTGCCTGTGGCACATTTGGCTAAACTGGGTTTGCCATCTGCTTTTTAAAATGCGGGTGCAGAGGTTTAGGAGCAGCGTGTGGCCCGGAACTACCAGTGGACTGTCAGATTTAAGAGGTTTCCCTTGGTCCTGTATGATCTGACCTACACTTGCAACATGGGGCTGCTCAGTAAAAAGCTGCTTCAGGCTATTTGGGGGATGATGAAACTTTAAAGTAAACTACCAAACACAGCTAAATATGTCTGAGGGGTGATAGAAAAGTTCGGAAGCTAAGGTAGAATGAGGTGTTTTAAAGCTCTTGTTACATACAAATGCAATTGAATTAATTGAGTGATTATTAATGAAGTATTGTACAATAATCTGTCACCCCCAGTCTCAAGGACCTATCACCCACTTCTATCCAAAGCAAATTAGTATTTATTTAGGTTTTGGAAACAAAGCCTTTGCTGCGACTTCAGTGAACTATGATGAGAGCCATAATCTACAAATTAACAAATCCTGTACCAGTGGTGAACCTTTCCAGGAGTGACTGACGGAGCACTTCCATGACTCGTCCATGAGGAGGCCTGGATGGCCTCTGTTAAGATCAATGTTCACGATTCCACGATAAGAAACCACTGTAATCCGAAATTAACACAGAGGCTCATCTTACATTTGCCACAAAAACATCTAGTGGACCCCGAAGACTTTAGGAATAACACTTTTGAGGATGTAGAAGAAGAATTCAGGAGCCTTTTGTGGTCCGGAGCGGCTTTGCTGCTTCATGATTAGACCATCAATTTGCTCTCTATCGATATCTATCTATATGCAGCAGGACAATGATCTGAAGCACACATGCAAGCTCTGAATGGCTCACAAGAAATAAAGTCAAAGTTTCCAAGTGGCTTAGTCATATCCAAACTTAAATCAAATTGAGATACTTTGCCAATACCGTAAACAGACAATTCATGCTTGAAAATCCTCCAATGTGGCAGAATTATATTAAATTACTTGCAGTGGTTTCCGCTAAGGATGGAACAACCAGTCACTAGATTTTTGGAGGCAATTACTTTTTGTATTGGGTGTTTACTCACATTGTTTTTCATCTTACATTAAAATTAGTTGGACGATCCAAAACATTTAAATGTGACAACTAATCAAAAATAGAAAACTAAAATATCGAAAGAGTCAAATACTTTGGTTGGTTTGGTTTTGATGACCTCTTTTTATTCTGGACCTGAAGTACTTCCATTAGGAGCCAGTGTCTGTTCAGACCCACATTCTGTTGATGTTGACATTTGCAATGTAGACATGATGGTTCGGAGGCTTTGGGAATGACACGATGTTGCAGAGTGTAAAGTGTCAGCGGCTTAATTTAGTTCATTTTTCTCCGGGTGCACTGAGAAACATTTCTGCGTAGTGTCCACACGCTGCTGATCTGTTTCCTGCTGGAGGTTAAACACGGCTTTGTCCGGCCCTGTTTTCTCTGTGGCCTGGTCTGCGTATGTCGCACACGTATAGAGAATCTCACCATTAACCGCTGTCAGCAGCTGCTCTGCTCGTCTATTTTTAGAGCTCTGATGTGTAATTTCAGAAGTGGTAATGCACCGGGGCCGCGTGACATCTCTTAACACTCGGGCTTCACCTGCCCGGTTCCCTCGCCAAACGTGTTTGCACACAAACCTTTCATCTTGGGCCCAGGAAGCATGTCGGTGCTCTCCAGAGGCTCCGTCCACTTTAAGCTCCAGTTGATTGAAGCAGTCATCAGGCCAAGTCCAAAGGGAATAACACGGACTAAGAGAAAGGCTAACAGTGTTTTTAATGAGCTGAGGTACATTGATAAATGTACACTAGGATTTAAGTGCTGTAAAATGTCTTTACGCTAGTTTTTACGCTTTACGCTAATAGTTAAGTGGAATGGAAGTGGTTTATGGGTTAAGAACAGAGGATGTAGCACCTTGTTAAGCAATATTAGGCACATTTTAATTTGTGAATATGGGCTATACAAATAAAAATGTATTGATTTAATTTCTGCAGTATATTTGATTTTCAATATTCCTCCATTAGATAAAGATTTACAGAGAAAACTATTTCAACATTTACTTACATAATAATACAAATTTGGCTTTTAAAGGCTGGGTTTATACATTCAGGTGAACAGTAAACATACAGCACAGGGCTGTAATTACTTTGATTATTGATTTAATCTGACAATTGCATTTCATGTTTACTGATTTTTTCTTTTGCTCTATCAAAGTATTGATTAAAAACAATTTAAAAATCTTGAGGTCCAAGTTTGAGCTTGAGTTTCTCATTCTCCATTTTTTTTTACTATCACATAGAACATAGGAAACCCAAAAATCCTTCTTGCTTTAATAAAGGTCAGATTAATTCATGTGACTCTGATTTGATGAAACATCCAGTATTCTTCTGTATCTACTGCCGGCTCCTCTGTTTGTTGATCATTCAACCACCGGCACTACTTCTGCAATCATCACACATTTACACCCAAAGCCGGCTGCCAGGTCCGTGATGCGCCCCACGCTGAGGAAACAGATTTAGTCTTGTCTGAGCGGCTCGCTAATGTCCCGGCTGACAGCTCTGACTGGTCATCAGGGCTCAGCTGGTTTCTCCGAGTTTTTCTTTCTTTCTAAATACCAGCTCTCATCACGCTGACACCAGCTGGTGGTGTTTTCTAGCTGTTGTTACATGGGTTAGTGAAGTCGAGACGAAATGTAAACTAGTATACAATACATGGGTTTTTATATGTGTCATCATCACGTCTCATGTGCGCAACCAAAAATACCAACAGTAAATGGTAAATTCTTTTTTCTGTATTTTTGTCTTTTCTCAGTGTAATGTGCAAAAACTCAAAGTTCAAACCTTTTTTATTTTGAAACAACTTTACTTTTGTTTTCGCAAATATTCAGCAAACATTTGTGGTTAATCAGAAAAATAATGATGCTTCTATACAGGTGTCATCCGTTCCTTAGAGAAACAATTCAAATTCTCTGAATGAAACAATAATAATATACACCAGGATGTCGTCACCTGATTATTTCCGTGGGCTGAAACGTACACGTTTGCTCTCTCACGGAATGTGTTTTAACCTTTTGCTACCCATCTGAAATAGCCGGAGACAGACTTTACAGCGAACACAGCAGGGGTCCGGCTCACATGAGGTGCTGCCCGGATCAGATACCCTGGTCGGGCGCTGCGGATCCAGACCTTTGCCAGATATGACTTGAGAAAATAAACGTTACTCTAGTTACGGATGGAATAAAACTCCAGCCACACAAGTGCATATTGAACATATAAACCCTAGATTGTCCATTGAGTTTCATTATAACTGTAGTTACTGCAGTGGTCTCAGTTTCAGCCACTTCCCTAAATGTATGTATCTATCGATTTTGAGGACTGCGGAATCAGTAGAGTATGTCCATCATCTCCTATATAACCACTGTCTCTCTCTCTTGTTCTGCTTCAGGTGCCCACACAGTTCCCCCATCGAGGAAGCCTCGCAGCAGAGGCCTCTTCCACAGTCTCTTCTGCTGCCTGTGTCGCAAAGAATCAGAGCCGCCTCCGGTGAGGAACAATGTCCCCTTACTGGAAGAAAATGGGTCTCTGTCAAAAGTAAGTTCCTCTGGCAACATCCCTCTCGAGCTCCTCCTAATGAGACTGACTTTCTCTCGCCCTCCTCCTCGCTCGTCTGTCGAGCAGCAGGTGGTCCACGCTGATTGACAGCCACGTGATACCTGAGACACATGTTTTCTTGGCTCAGAGCTGTTGGTGTTTACTCACCTCTCCTGTGCCCGAGAAGTATCGTGCAGCAGCATTTCAAAACGTACTCCGTGTTCAGGCATCAATCAAAATGACCAAGAATTACAAGAAGTGAAGGAGTTGGGAGTAAATGTTACAGGAAGATCGCGGCTCGGCCAAAAGTCCAAAAGCAGGACACAAGCAGGACACACAACACTGGATCCTGCATTGGAGACATCCTTTGGCTTAGAAAACTATGATACAGATCAGATATCAGGCATGATTCGATTAATTTTAGAAACTGATAACTGATCCATTACTACACAGATCATGTGTGAAGGGTGTTTCAATATGAAAAAAATGTTAATAGGGTTTGAATGTTTACGTTTGTGGAATGGTGCTTAATCCACCAGTGACCACTACTCCTTTAATTATCTTTTCTGGGATCATACTTCCCACAGCACAAGTGATTATAGTTATGGAAAACAACTTGGCTTTCGTCGGTTATGGTCTGAAGATCAAGTAGTCAAGATCTTCTCAGGTGTCGGTTACAGATTTATGCCTTACTTCAGCCTTTTATAGAGATTTGATATTCCAGAAGTTATTTGTCACTTCTTTCCAAGCCCCCAAAATAAATTGCTTGGTCTCTGGTGAAGGAAGGGGGCGGGGGGGTCGAGTCAAGCGCTAGTCTCAGCTTTGGTTGTGACAACCTGTCATGTCATCGTGCTTGCTGCTCCTGTTGCTGTTACTCTGTCAGGCTCCTCAGTGACTCCCCCCTCCAGCCATGTGAATCTCCACTCTGAATGGACCCTGACTGTTAACCGCCGCTCTGCTGGACTCGTACTCCGCAGGATCCTAAGCCACGGCAACATCCTGACCCAATGCATGGAGGATAAACCTTGAGCAGACATAGACTGACAAAGCATTTCACGATGTATTTGGAAAACTCGGAGCAAGTTAAAGTCTCTGGAGAAGGGGAGCCATCAGCGGAAGTCATGCTTGCAGAACAATGCCAAGTTCCCGATTTGAAAGAAGCTGCAGATTTAACCAACCCTTCGAAAGGAAGCGCCGAACTCGGCATGAACGTCCTTGTGGAATACACAGAGCAAGTTGTCAGCAGGGTTATGGACTCGTCTCTCCTTTGCACGGAGCATTGCAGGACGAGTGGAGATGAGGCTGAATACAGCAGATATTGCAACGGACACGCTGAGAGCTTTGAGCAATATTCAGCAAGCAACATATTTTTCGAATCCGGGCAAACCCTCGATAAGTGCGAGACTTCGAGGTTAAGCCAACCATTTAATGAATGTGCTCAACACTGCGAGTGTTTTAAACCTTGCAAGTCCTCTGAGCACAGTGCTAATCATAGCGTAGCTTGCAACAAATGCTGTCCTTGCTGTGAACACTGGGCAGAACACCTCGGACTATTTCAGCAATGCAAGCCCCCCGGTCAACAGTTTGAGTCTCTCGACTTTGAGCGAGACCAATTGGCAATAAAATGTGACAGTTTAGAGTTGTGTGAAATGTCTGATTTCATGGCGGAGAGCACTGAGCACCTGGAGTTACTTGAACAATACGAGTCTCCTGATCAGCAGAGCGAGTGCTCCGACTCGGAACCGGACACAGCGACAGAGGACTTTGAACAATGTGAAGTTGGTGATTTCCAACCCAACATCTGTGATTCAGTGGACTCACAGGACTGTGGCACTGAACTCTGTGAGTATGATGAAATGCAAATTGAGTACGCAAATGTTGACGAGGAGGATGAGGAGGAGGATGAAGATGAAGAAGAGAGCTACCAATGTGAACAAAATGAAACTGAGCTGGAACTATCAGAAGATGTAAATTCATCACATTTGAATGAGCTGGTTCCTGTTTGCTTTGATGAGAGTGAACATGTATATTTTGACGACACTGAAGAACTCTCTACTCAAACTCCGACATTAGACATGTCAGCAGATGACTGTGAGATGTGTGGAGGCGAAGAGTACGAACCCACGCAGCCGTGTGCAACTTCCGACAAAACCTCCGACGGCTTTTACACTGAAGAAGACCGTTTCTCCGATTGCTCCTCCACTGAAACCAAATCCTTTAAGACCTGTCCCGATGGCAGCATCCCGTCAGATCCCAGCTTCGATTCATCTGAGGAATCTGAAAAGGGAGTTCAGGGAGATTCCAGCGATGAGCAGACGCAGTGGGAATCGTTTGACGACGATGAAGAAGAAACGGAACAAAGGCAGGCTAACGAAAGTGATGAGGACGAAAAGAAAACACCCGCCGCGGTTGATATTGTGGATTACTTTGATTTGTTCGACAGAGCCGACCATTACGCATTTGCACCAAAGCGCCATTACATCTCCTGCTTCGAAGGTGGGGATGTACACGAAGGCCTGAACCTTGAGAAAGAGGCGGCGAGACGTGCTGCCAAAAGTGCGTTTGCGTACGCGGAACCCAGTGAGGAAATGAATATCCAGGAAGCAGGTGTATTTCCTGAGGAAGCATGTGATGCAAGTCAAAGAGATGATTGTGAGTCAGAGATAAACCCCGAAGACTTGATCGTAGATTCAGAGTCAGGTTTAGCAGAATATGATGAGGATGAGGAAGAAGAGAGTGAAGCCTCTGAACTTTACACAGAGGATCACGAGGAAGCAGAGGAAGACGAAGAAGCCTTTGATGGAGAAACGGCTGAGGACCATGTTCCTGAAATCTGCGATGAAGAGGAGGAGGAAGAGGAGATCTGCCTGTCCTCTGGTCCTGAGGAGAGCATGTCTGCACCATGTGCCGAGAACATCTCCGTTGAAGGTGATGCTTATGAAGAGGAGGTCTGTCAATCCCTTGACGACAGTGCCTCTACAATCGATCTTTGCAGAAAGGATGACGAGTCGGAGCCCGACGATAAAGCAGCTATTGACTGTTCCGAAATGGAGCCATATTGTGGGCTTATAGATAATGAAGGTGATGAAGAGGCGTTTGAACCAGGTGTTGAGGATTACTATGCGTATCAGATTCAAAGTGCTCAGTCATCTGTGAAACAAGCCCTGAAAGGACCTAGTACCGAGTCCCCGGCCCCTGGAGTTTGTCCAGCGGAGAGCGAAGCCGTCGGATCGGCAGTTAGTGAAGATACTGAACCCAGCGAGATCGTGGCCAGCTGCTCTGCTGCGGAAGAAACGGCCAATAACATAACTCGGAAATCAGACAACGACATCTCATCCGGAACGAGGTATCCTCTAGATATCATCCACAGCGTTGTCCCTGAACATGCCAAACTGGAGAGAGGCGATGCACAGACGGAGGAGAACGACTCGGAACAGGGCAGAGATTCGGAGGAGGAGGAGAGCGACGACGAATCCTCTGAGGCCTGCGACTGCGAATACTGCATTCCACCAACCGAGCAGGTATATCACCTCAACTGTGAAGCATCGAAAGGACCGATTTGAGCTTCCAGAAGTGGGGCTGAAATACCGGGGGGGCTATTTTTACAGCTCTAAGGCACTGCTGTCAACCGTGGCAGTGAATAAGTTACAGGAGATCTTCACTTGGCAGATTGTGTGGTATCTGTGTCAAACTCCAGCTCTGCCATTATCCTCACGTGGCAGCTCCTCTGTACACAGACAAACACACGCAGCGGGATACAGACGCTCATGCCAACTTGTTTTTAGAATCATAATCACACTAACAAACACTGATGTCTGGCCACTTGTTGAAGGATGGGGCCCAGGATGAGGATATTATACATGCTCACTCAACATTGCAGCAGCTGTAGCATCCAAGGTTTCTTGTAACCCTTCACCGAAACAACACAACACAAGCCAGTGTCTCTTAAGTGACAAGAAACACACACACACACACACACACACACACACACAATGACTAATATGTGTCCTACATATTGAGAGATTTTTTTCTCAGGTTTCAATTTAATTACCTACAAAGCGTAGCCGCTGCTCATATTGTGAGCTTCAAAGCTAAAAGAACTTTCTTGTTATTCGAGTTTTCCATTAACAAGCTTAAGTTCTAAAACTAAATTTGTTTGTCTTCAGGTTCCAGCAAAACCTCTGCTCTCACGGATACAATCGAACGACACGGGGAAGATCTGTGTGGTCATTGATTTGGATGAAACACTAGTCCATAGTTCATTTAAGGTAAGTTTGCCCGTGTGACCTACTTTCTCTTTGTTAATGGAGCTGCTCCAGTATGGATTTGTTGGGGGCGGATGCCAGTTAGTGATACTGGGGGAGTAAAAAAATGGAAATGCAACCAGTTGCATGAGCCAACTTTAATATTTAACCCGTGTCTAGAATTGTTCAGGCTGCAGATATATGTTTAATTGAAATTAGGATATAGATCGATTTGTTTGTTGGGTTAGAGACAAAGACCGGAGGAGTTTTCTATCACATTTTGCTTTTAAGTATTAATGAAAACTAGAAAATGCATCATGGACACATGGATCCTTTTTTGAAGCCGTCATATTAAGGAGCCATTATATATTTATATGTGGCAAAGAAATTGACAATGACTCCTATGACGTTGTTTTCAAAGCCCTTGGACAAAAAATTGTAGTTTGTTTTTTTTAACAATATAACATTGACATTATTCTAAATAACTATAAACAATAACAAAACAAACACAACCAAATATATAGAGCTGGAATTGAGATAATCGTGTTATTTAAGTAAAACGTAAACATGAATAGACATCTTTTCTGCATGGTTTATTCCGTAAAATATTTGAAATAAAAGCTATTGGCAACAAATGTGAACGCTGATACTCATATATCTGTGAAAGGCTCATATCGATATCACCAATCACCCATTTTGTTGGTGGAGATCCTACCTACAGTTATGTGTGTAGGCTACATTTCTATCAGACTTCCTGTTTATAATGATTTAAGAGTCAGCTTGTCGAAGCTAGAAATATGAAAATAACTCCACACTGTGTTGAGTATATATGTGATTTTAGTATAGGTAAAAGATTCATATTTGGAGTGTATGTCCAGTCCATTCATCTCAGTGTCGTTGTGTCTGACCTTTGTCTGACAGGGTTTCTCATGGTTTAAAAATAATCCTTCTTCCAGGAAGGCCCAGGATTATGTATCATAAATACATATTTTATTATGAATCTAAATCTAAAGAGCATTAACACTTTTAAAAGGCTACAGGAGCTTTCTCGCGTGTGCCGGTTTGTGCCAGGTGCGCAAGTTTTCCACTCCATTTAGACTTGGCAAACAAAGCGACACGTTGCTGTTTTTCTTGGCCAGGAGCCGTCACTTCCTGGAGTTGTCAGGTTGCCAGGCGACTGGCAGATACTCGAGGGAAGTTGCTATTCTCAACCGATAAATAATCCCGCGTTTAATCTTCACAGCTTGTTGTTTAGATACTATGGTTTGTATACAGAATAAACAAGGGTTAGCATTTTAATGAGTGAGCCTCAGAGGAACTGGGAGGTAGATGTTTGTAACCTCAACCAGAGTGTGAGTGCTGAAGTAATGTGACCAGCTGCACAGACACAAGAATGGGTTCAGTCTTCTCATCTAATTCTGGCTAAGTTACAGACTAACTCCTTTTCCACAAAATCCTGAAATTAGACATTATCAACAAGATAAGATAAGGTAAACTTCATTGATCCCCAACAGGGGAATTCACTTAGAGCAGCAGATAGTCAAAATAAAGTCAAGACAAGACAACATGTGAAAGTATAACATAGAATGAAATAGGCAATAAAGTAAGATGAAATAAATAAATAAATAAAATTCAGTTAATAAGTACATAATATACACCTTTACACTACCGATGCACTGGGGAAAGTACAGTGGCCTAGGATGATTGTATGAGGATGTGTGTATTTATATATATATATATATATTGAAATAAACAAACACATATAGACTGTTATATATGCTTTGGCAGATGTGTTATACAATGTGAATATGAATGTAATATGTATTTATTGTAGTGAAACATGAATGTTATCAAGTGCTAAACACTGGAGTTGAGTGAGATTTGGTTTCTGGTGTAAGAGCCAATTACAGACAGTTTTAATTGCTTACAAGTTTGTGTTTGCCGGTTTTTACAAGGATGCTCATTGAGTAACTGCTATTCGGTTCCATGTTCAGTGTCAAAGCAAACAAACCACGTGCCAACTTATGGTAGACATAAATAGCAGTATAGGATTTGCACTGTATCATTTTGCATTGTAGGAGGCGGACTCGTATGTCAAATATACATTAGCTGTCGATTTTCTGGTTCATCTGCAGGACCCACCTGCGTCTTAAAACCAAGAACTGTTAAAATAATAATGATAATTTAATTTAATGATATTCAAAGAATAATCTTCAATGTCCTGTCATATCAATATCTTCTTTTTCAAAAATGGTTTTGCTTACAAATACCGATGTAAATATTGTACTTTCAAATAAGAAAAATCACAATTACGAATACGCTTTCAAATATTATATATTATATTGCTCCATGAAATAACTGGCGTCCTTTTGTTTAGCTTTATGCCTTTTAAGGTAAGATTCAGTGGACAAATCTCTGCCAAAAGTCAAGGCTCCTGTGTCACGACAAATTATGTAATGCATGCCATGTGGTGTTTGGTCCTTCTCAGGTCACTGACTGTCCTAAAGGACGTCACTGGATATGCCTGCTCTATGTGTAAACAGGGTCAGAGTCTGTGAACCCTGTGTTTAACACAAGGTGGATAACAAAACTCATTATTACTCTGACACATGAAGATAGCGTCAGGTCACACAGTTTGTTTTACATGGTAGAAGAGAGGAGAGCTGTGCAACTCGCTTTTTAAGAAACAAAAAAATGAAAAAAAAATGAACCAATTACATTGCGCAATATATATATTAAGAAGTATTTTATATCAACCTTAAGTCTTGTCTTTGGGAAACTGTTTTCAATCTGTTGCTGTCAGACCATCCCGCCCTTTACTCAAATGTGAACCTCTATGTCTTCTAACAGCTTCAGACTGATCATTTCAAACTGTCTCCAGTAGGACACAGCTTTTTGCATTAATAGTGCAACCCTAAATTAAAGATGTCAACTAGACGCATCAACAAATGTTTTGTTTTCAAATCCAACATTAATTTAGAAAATCGTTTTTATTTTTTGAATCGGGAGAATATAGTGCATTTGAAACCTTTGTTCCTGTACAGATCACACAGATGTGTTGAGTGAGCTGGTGTTTGTGTTATGGTGTTTGTTTAAACCAGTGACTCAACCAGATTGCTCACATTCAAACAAACCAGATTTTGACCAGAAATCTCTTCATTTCACAAGCTGTATTTTTATGAGAATAAACATTTTTAGGATAGAAGCACAAAGGAGAACCAGCTCCTGTTTAACCAGCACACAGATGTAACAAACAATATACAGCCGGATTGAAAGTTTCCTACAAAATCTTTTAGTATTTTATTTATTTGTTACACTGTAAATTTACTTGTTGCCAAAATTTAAGACTTTATTCTCTTAAAAGTACGACTTTGTTTCAAAAAGTTATATTACGACTTTATTGCTGAAATAATATTTTTTCTTTAACATGACCCTAACATGCAGAGAGCTGCTTGTGTAGAAAGTTAAACACTAAACCCTGGATTTGCTTTTAATTTGAAAATGTGCTTTAGTTTGATTTCACACATTCCTCCGGCTAATGGAGGATCTTTATATGTTTGTTATTTAATATAGATTTTCTAAAATATTGGATCAGTTGGCAAAGGACGGAACCTGAACTAGAACTGTTAATTAATTATGGATGTAGACTCACACTTACAATATCATTAAATATTGCAGTATAATTTTCATTTACAGTAATATAATAAAAGTTTTTAAAATAAATAATAATGTGGCAGCTCCCGTGGTGTTTATGACTCAGACCTTACCTCCACGTGAGAAGCATATTTCAGGGGTGAGAACTGCCCGAAGATAAATCAGATATTTTTTATGAGCCTTGTCACTTTCGGGTCGAGCCTGTATTTCAATGATGGAATTGACAAGAGTGGTATCATGAGCCGTGTTGTGTGACTGTGAAGTCGCTGAGGTGGCGTCTGGGCGTCTCTTTGACAGATCTTCACTTCTGACTCACGAGCATCACGCTCATCTCTGACTTTTATAAGGAAACTGTGCTTAACGGCTCCTCTCTTCTTTTTTTACAGCCAGTGAACAATGCTGACTTTATCATTCCAGTGGAAATCGATGGAACAGTTCACCAGGTATGCACTGTTTAAACAAGCAGGGTTGATTATGAGCACTTCACATTGCTGCACTGCACAAACACACACAGAAACCAGGGTTTGGCCCAAACACCACCTCCATGACCCCAAAAAAAAAGTCGGGCAGTTTACAATCTCTTTGGATTAGGATTCAAACTTTATACCCAGACTCCGGTTTGCACTGGAAGCACTGGAGTGGTGCCCTGACAGCGCTGCAGCCCTTTCTGTTGATGGCTCCGAGCAGCAGGTGGCTATTTCAGTGGGCTGACGAAATGACCAAACCCTGGCAGGCTTCTCAGAAACCGCCGGCCATCAATCAGTTCCTCGGTGCATGTTGTGCCCTGCTCATTGGTGCCCGGGGGACGGCGGTGGCTGTAAATGGTAACTGCAAGCTGTTGTGCTGTGGGACCCCCCCCCCCCCTCAGAAAACAGAGGAGCTCTGGTGCCCACAGGGCCTGGGTCTGGTTCAAGTAATCCAGGATAGGCTTGTTTTAGTGGGGAAAGCCTGTTCCGGACGACTTGGTTCAGAAACAAGGCCGCCAGCAACTTAGTGCAAGTAGATCTATAAAATTACAACTTATATTTAATTAAGGTCGCAATATACAATTATCAAAAGTGGGTCACACTATCCACTATATTTATACGTACATGCACACGCCTGAATTGTAATGTTTGGTGCAGTTACTTTACTTCATGTGCAGATACATTTCTTCTCAATAAACTAGGCCTGAAATAAGATTAGATCTTCTCTTATTCTTACATTTCCCCCCCTCAGTACTTTGTGATGCAATGATCATATTTCTAACTAGAATGTCAGTAAAATGCAAACCCCTGCAAGAGTCCAACAGTCCCCTTATAAAACATTATTTAAATCCACTAGATCTACATTTGTATTTGTTGATCAGCCCATATTACACACACTTAAGCTGCTTTCAGACATTCACCAGACTCTGCAGTTCCTCCTAAGTTTCTCTGAGGAGGTGCACGCGTGAAGGCAAATGTCCGAGTGAGATGCTCCACAGTTTGTACAGACTTAATCCGCCTGAGTATAAAGTCCAGAGAATTACAGGAGGATACGTGACATACTCAAAAATGAAGAAACAAAAAGAAAACAAAAAAACACGAGGAAAACAAAAACACGTGATCTTTCAGTTTTAAACTATCCTGGATCCGCACATACATTTAACAGCTACTTCCCTGAACCATACCGCAACCTAACACCAATAAAATCAGTTCAGTAGTTTCTGCAAATTCCTGCTCAACAAGCAGCGATGAAGACACAACACAAGGTAACAACTGAAACATGTTCAGCTCCAACTGTGTTTTTTCATCTCCTGTTCCCTTTGTGTCTCCGACCAGGTGTACGTGCTGAAGAGACCCCACGTGGACGAGTTCCTCAAGAGGATGGGAGAAATGTTCGAGTGCGTTTTGTTCACCGCCAGTTTAGCCAAGGTCAGACTTCTGCTGTGTGACACGTGAACACTGTTGTTGACCAATCTATCCAGTTTGTTGTGTAAAGCGACATCTGTTGTTTCATTCTGCTCAGAATTACGAAGCCCTGTGTGTGTGTGTGTGTTGTTTATAAGTGACCCTACCACATGCACCCTGACACATAAAGAGATATTCACGTTACCTCTCAGGGACTCCACATTTTAACCTAAACATTTACCTCAAACTGCGTCGGCCTCAGCCCGTGCGGATCTGGTTGTGAGTCATTACATCACCAACTTTTGCACATGACGCCGTCACGGGAACATCTGAGATTGTGTCAGAAATCGAATGCTGCTCATCCGCTAGTCACGTTTACAAGCTTCAATGTTGCAGATATCACTTCTCTATGGCTCACACGTATGTCAGTGCTCACATGGGGCAGTGAAACCTGAGGCAGGTTGCTTGGTGCTATATGTAGCCTATAACGTTCAGTATGTCTGACATAGTGTTTAAGTAATTAAATACGTGTCGTAAATCTGAGAGATCATTCTAAAAACAGCTTGGAAAATGCAGAATAACTGAATATTGGACAATATACAGGTTTTAGTTACAGTTTTGTTGAATTTTACAATTAAAAACACACCACCTGCCTGATGCAAAAACACGGAACGTTTGTTGACAAGCTAGTGCCAGATACAGTATTTGCCTCAGGAACTAGGAGGAGACCAAAAAAGAGCAATAAGAAGCTGCAGTGACCTTCATCAGATCATATGACTCCAATTAAACACTAATGCTGATTTGTACTTATCTGTCAATGATGTGTTTACGCAACTAACACACAAATCAAATCATGCAGAGTAACCTATCTGATTGATGAAAAGCAATAAAACTCCACTCGTCTTCTGTTTCTCTGTAGTATGCAGATCCCGTGTCCGACCTTTTGGACAAGTGGGGGGCCTTCAGGAGCCGTCTCTTCCGGGAGTCCTGCGTCTTCCACAAAGGGAACTACGTAAAAGACCTGAGCCGTTTGGGCCGAGACCTCAACAAGGTCATCATCATCGACAACTCTCCGGCCTCCTACGTCTTCCATCCCGACAACGCTGTACGCTTTTCATATTTACCTTCTGCAATATACTGACATACACTGTAAAATGTGCTTAAATGACATGTACCAGTTGTCTGTCATTCACTTCTTCAGGCTAAAGTAGTTTTCTAATTCCACAATGCCCTATGTTTTTCACAGGTTCCTGTCGTATCCTGGTTTGACGACATGGCCGACACCGAGCTCCTCGATCTCATCCCTTTCTTTGAGAGACTAAGCACAGTGGACGACGTCTACGATATTCTGAAGCAGGAGAGGACTTCGAGTTAACAGATGCAGAGGACTAGGATGACACCGATCACCAGTGGCTGTCGTCACGGGGGCCACGGAGGCCGCTGGGCCACAGGTCCCACGCCGGCCTCCCACTACAAGGACCATACTGCAAAAAAAAAGATACCTGTCATTTAATCTAATATTCTTATTGTATAGTGCATTAAAAAAAGTCACAGTAATCCTGTAGCTGGGTTCAGTGACAGTCATGTAATCCCGGTGACAGATTTTTCTTTTTTTTTAATTAATCGTGGACTTTAAATGACTTCTGCAGAAATCATTTGCGGCGCAGCTAGAGAGCGTGACTGTTGTCATTGTGTGACAGCAGCGGTTTGTGTACATGATCAGACACGACGTTAGAACCGCTCTCATGTTTTTATGTCGAGGCTGAGCGGTGGACGAACAGGTTTGACTGTTGCGGTTGATCCCTGTCAGTTGTGCCATTCAGCGCCAATCAAACCACATCACGTCATTTTCATGTCAGTACGATGTAGCGTTTATATCTGAGGCTCCACACAGAATACAACAGGTCGTCAGAGACAGGGCCTTGAATCCCAAATTGTTTACATAGGTTGAATAATTTATCAAATTGATTTGTGGCACGTTTCACTACAAAATGCACATTCTGACATGTGCCAAACATTTACTGTGTGGTTTTGAAAAGCTGCAGTTGGAATTAGGGATTTGGTTTAAAGAAAATATACAATATTCTTTGCTTTTAGACGGAAAAGATCCAGAAACAAAAATCATGAAAGTAGTAGTTCTTATTGACTACAATACATGAATATGGTTTAATAACTATATATAGTAATATTACTAAAACCTTATTATGAATGTGTAATAAATCTTTTAAGATGCAGTCTTATGCCCAAACTATGACAGAATATTAGGGCCATGTTGTAAAATAAATAAATATTGAAGATATCAATAATAATGTTGTAATTTTACCAGAATAATGTCGTAATTTAAATCTCCCATTGAGATTGGTTCAAGTTTTTCTTTTGTCTTTAATCTCGTAATTTAATTGTTGTAGTATTCTGAGTTTTCTTTTGAACTTATTTCTCATAAATGGCGACTTATCTAGTGAAATTGCGACTTTATTCTTATATATTTATGACTCAATTATTGTAATATTACACTGTTATTTTTGTTAAATTGCTACTTAATTCTCATAAAATTAAAACTTTATATTTGTGATTTTAGAATTTTATTCTTTTTATGCTACAACTTTATTCTCGTAAAATGACTTTATTGAACATTTTCTACTTTACTCTTGCAATTTCAGGAGTTTCCTCCAAAAATCCGACCTTATTCTCATAATATTACAATTCTATTAATATTATGACTATTCTCGTCACTTCTCTAAATCTCTGAATTAGTTTTTTTTCAACATGACCCTGATACTGCGTCGTACAAAACACATGAAACTGTGAGATATATATATAACACATAAGAGTTGGGTTGAGATGAACAGACTGATCGGATCTTTTATACACAGACGAGTACCCCTGCAGAAATAGTGAGGTTATTTTTGTACAGACAGTATATCAGACTGTTAGGCAATCATTGTGACTTGGTTTTAATCCTATTTGATGTAATATTATTTTATCCTTTTGGAGATTTTAAGCTGAATTGGCCGCGCCCCCTGTGTGTGGCCCCCCCCTTCGATAATGCAATATCTGTTAATGTGTGACCTGCTAAGGGCGCCGGAGCTAAGTGAGTGGTTTGATTTCGAAAGCGCACTTTGACGCCTCCTGTTGGTAAACTTGAATACAAACCTTTCCCTTTGTGTGTAAGGCACCAGCGGAGTCCAGTGTCCTTCCTGATTCATGTGTAAATTCAGTTTCTGAGAGGAAACTCGTGCCAAACACTTTGGATCAACCTGCTTCACTTTGCCTCAGCCTGGAGCAAGTGGTTATATAATGTGTGTGAGAGTGTGTGTGTGGTTTGCAGGGTGCGTATTTACATGAGATTTAAATTTAAAAAAAACAAGATGCTTTGACAAGTCATGAGAAACGTAACCTTATTCTTGGAATAATGATTTACTCTTTTTTTTTTTTTTACTGTATTATACAACCAGAGTATTAACGTTATGCCTCGTGTT
Organism: Limanda limanda; assembly: GCF_963576545.1. Classification (NCBI taxonomy): domain Eukaryota; kingdom Metazoa; phylum Chordata; class Actinopteri; order Pleuronectiformes; family Pleuronectidae; genus Limanda; species Limanda limanda. The sequence goes on from NC_083651.1 coordinate 3,463,100, forward strand.
TAAAAAGAAAAAAAAAAGTTTTTAAATTGCTGCTGACAAATGGTTAAGATTGCATAAAAAAAGACAAATATTTCTACCTTGCATCAATAAAGCATGTTTTATTGAAACGGGTCTTATTTCACTTCAGTACTTATTTCCCCCCCCGAACATACCTGACGCTCAACACAACAAAGCAGAGGGGGAAACAAGTCCAATGGAAAAATGGAATATGGCACAGAGTTGATATGAAAACAACATTCACCAATAAGTTCAAATGTAAAACTCACTCAACACGCAGGTCAGCAAATGTAGCTGGTTTTCAATTTTTATTTGGCCCAATGTATTTACATCACAAGCCCCTTGCTAAGTTTTTATAAATTTTTTTGAATTTAAAAAGGTCATCAAAACGTAAAAAATGATTTCTATACAATGGACAAGTGATGAGAAGAGGCTGAGATCAGAGCTGCTGCCCGGATCCAAACCTTTAATTTGATGGGGATATGAAGGGGGGGGGGGGTCACCTGATGCGTGATGTCACTGCTATTTGAATAAAAAACTCACAACAGACACAACACCATGCTCAGATAATATACAGGATGTAAATCAGGTTATATTGCGTAAATATTCTCGTTTGAGTCTAACCATTCCCACTACAGAAGCCTTTTTTAATTTTACAATATTTATATCAGACCTTATTGGCACAAATACACAATCAGCCGGAGGCTTCATAACACAGTAACGGTCACAACACTTCCACACACACACACACACAACAATTATTTACAATCAAACTGCACTTAGATATAACCACAGAGGAGCTGATCTGTGAAACGGCTTCACACACTTTGACAACATTTTATATGACATAAATCTCAATCCTCGAATAAATCTAACTGCATCACAAACCCTGTTTCAACCTCTTAGTTAGACTTTGTGTGAATTACAACGTCGACGTCCCGACGTGAGTTCCTGTCGACGACAGAGAAGACGTCACTCAGGCATCACCTGTGGAATTTGAGCAGAGAACAAAATATGAGAATATCTGTTTTAAAAATCTGTAGCAAATAACTTTAAGGATTATTCCTTTAAAGCAACTCTTTACTTTTGGATTAAGCCGCTGAATCCCAAACTTTTCGTGTCCCTCCAGTCTTATCATTTTTCCATTGGCTCTGAGTCTAGTGTAATAATTATACAATTTATATAACAATAATTAATATTGTATTGATTAACAAGGGTCGGCTGTCACTTCTTGAACCTAGGCTGAAAACTGTAGGGGGGGGGCATAGCGTTTGCTATCAGACAGGAACTAAGGCTGACTGTGATGCTTCTTTTAAATCTCAGCTTAAAACATATTCCTGATTTAACTTGGTGTGCAGGGTTATTATTGGTCTTTTATCTCTATTACTATTATAAATATTATTACCATTTTTGTTCATGTACTTTCTGTATTTAAATTATTTGTTTTCTTTTGTGCAGCACTTTGTACTTGAACTGTATAAATAAAGTTATTATTATTATTCCTTGTGACCTCACGTCTTTCTGTGAGTAGTTCAGCCGAAGAGGGACGACTGCTCCTGCTTCGATTAAGACTTTTCACGACAAAAATTCATTGCAAATTCAAAAAATCTCACACTTTTAATTAGGCAGTGACCTCTCAGGATCCTCCTGGGACCCGCTCTGAGCCAACCGATCTAAGATGTCTTCATGTGACCGTCCAGGAATAGATTTTTGTCTAAACCAAAGACCTGGTACCAAGTCAATGCGTTTGCATACAGTGTCTCACATGTCCGTCATAAATTCAGAGCAGATCCAGCTAATTGGCTAATGTCTCTCCCAGCTGCGCCCGGCGCGGTTTGGCCGCCGCCTCATGTATCAGCCTCCATTTTGAGCTGCTGACCATGTTAATTAGTTTTAATTTGCCCGGCTTAGTCGGAGCTATGCGTCGCGACACCCTCTTCACTTCGGTGAATTTACGACGTGGCTCATGACCTCGGCCTGATGACCGAACATAATACTTTTTTGATTTAAAGGCAGCATAATAAAACTAAAAATAGTTTTCTCTCCTTTCTATTTTAAATAGCTCGACGGTGTGTGTGTGTGTGAGGTGTGTGTGTGTGCTCCGCATCGCTTGACCTACATGCCCGCGGATGGAGTAGGACCATAAACACCTGCTATTATTTACAGAATGCTGCGCCAAAACATTTCCTGTATTTATTGCCGTGTGCGGCGCCAAGTCATGCAGCGAACCTTCACACATCACACGGTTCAGGATCAGTCTGAAGGGTTTATGGTTTTTTTATGTGTGTATGAGCTTCATATGGAAACTTGGCTCTTAAGTTGGATATTAAAAATATATCTGAAAATAAATCACCATTACATTACAGCACCATGTTCCTCAACTACATATTTACTTTCCTGCCATAAATGTAAAAGACTTAGGTGTTGCTCTCATCTAGTGGCGAATGTTTGAATTACAACACTGGGTTAGTTAGTTAGATTTGGTGCCATGATGAAACCAGAACCAAACCTCACCAGTGCCCTTTGTTAACCTGTTTGGAATGTGCTGTTCTCTGGAGCTACTTCAGAATTATTCCTTGTCATTAGTGAGTCCTCCTCAAACTGTTCTGCAATATAATGTCACTTTTATGTTTGTGTGCTGGATACCGAGCTTTTTATTAACAGTCTATGATTTATCTGCAATGATGAGTTTGCAGTCAATGTTTTTCATAAAAGGAAACTGAATTAGCTTTTTTTTCAAAATAAAAGCTCTGTGATTCCTCTCAGTATGGTAGATTACAACTGATTGACCATCTACTGTATATGTGAAGTGCCTGGAGATAATGTTTATTGTGATTTTGTGCTATACACATAAAATTGAATTTGTAAATTATTCAAAATCCTGTGGGATAAACTGACCTCATGTTTATTTAACTGCTCTGAGATCCACAGCTTTTTGTTTCACTGACCCAGCACCCGGAGCTGAGCGCTGCTCCTCACGCTCCCGCAGGTGAACTCCACCTCTCCGCTCATGTCCGGGGACGTCTGGCTGAGCGTCAGCCTGTGGACCGAGCCCTTCGTCTCCACGTGGACCCGAGAGCCGGGCTGCAGAGGCTCCCCCTTCAGACTCCACTCAGGGGCCTCGACAGCGAGGGCGGTCACCTCACATTCGAAGGTGGCGTCGTCGGGGGCCACGACCTCCACATCCCTCAGCTCTCTGACCAGTAACAAGGACTGGCCTGAAACAGATGGGAAACTGTCAGTGGCTCTGCATAAGAACACATTTTAAGTGAGGTTCCCTAAAATGTATTAATCAGAGTTCAGACAAAAATATTACTGGAGTATATTACCAAGTGTTCCAGTTAACTTGTTCATTTGACCCCTTTATTTATGTATAGATATATATATTCCTTTATTTATTTTATTTCTTTATTTAAAGATATTTTGGGGCTGGGTCCTATATATATGTATTGCATGAGCTACAAATGTAAATAAGACGGACGTGTCATCAGAATATTGTGGCTGGAGTGAAATGATAAAAACAGATGTGTTAAAAATACCACCAGCTCTTCTATTTAAATCCTTTACCACTGTGTCAGTCCAAGAGAAGAAGAAACCTGTGTTAGTTCTCCTTCACCAGGAGATGGAGCTATGGAGTTATGTATGGGGTTGTGAGGGGGGGGCGGGGGGGGTGTCACACCACTGCCACTGTTATTTTATGTTCTTGTAATTGTTTACTGAAAAATTCAATATCAAACAGTTACTACAAAGAACAGTGGTGTAGTTGCCTATATACCAAAGAAGTCGACCCCACAACTATCTACCTGTAACACATAGCTTCCTACTCAGATTATGATATATATATAATATTTCTGTTCTGTAATTACAAGTTATATATTATATAATAAATAAAGGCAACAAAGAATAAATACAAATGTGCCTGTAAACTGCTTATGAATAATGATGGACTCCCTTACTTTCCACCGTCAGCTTAGCGGAGCATGAGTGCTCTCCAACCTGGACACTGTACATGCCCTCATCGTGCAGCGCCACCTGCTGGATGATCAGTTTGCGATAGCAGCCTTCGCTGCTGATCTCGAAGCGCTCCGAGGGCAGGATGACGTTGCAGCCTTTGTACCAGCGGATGCTGCATCTGGAGTTGGACACGGCGCAGTCCAGGATCCCTCGGGTCTTCTCGAGCACGGTCTGATCCTGCAGAGGTTTCACGATGTTGATAGGAATCTCTGAAAAGGACGGAAGACAGTTGGATTTCAGGACATGTGCAGTAAAATGTGATGAAAGAAGAAATCAAAATGAAGCTCTTAATTTAGATAACTAACTGTACTCACAGATATTGAAGTTTTACAAATCAACACACTTTTTACTGAATTTGTCTTCAATCAACAGTGTTTAGCTTTAATTGTATTTAGTGTATATTAAAATCCCTGTGTGTTGCTTTAGGAAAACAAACAGACATCATATGATCTGGTCCTGTTAAATTAATACAGTCAGAGTCATCTATGTCCCTAGAAACACCCATTGGCTTGTTTTCATTGATCAGAATACCTTCCACCTCCAGGTGAGCGACAGATTCAACATGTTTGGCGACGAACTTGATTTCTCCACAGTCCTCCGCTCGCACACTGCACATGAGAAGAAAATGTTTGGTCCCTGAAACAAGAACAAAAGGAATTTAAATCATAAATAATCATAAACACAATTTTTCCTTTCTATTCAGGGTTAATTATTTACATTAGTGTCCTCGCTCACATTAGTTTACATAGAATATCTGATTATTTTATCTGTTTTGTGCCATTATTTGAACATCATGCAGAAGTGTGATTTTAAAGCTGACCTTCCTGGCGGATCTTGATGGAACTGGTGGGTTGAATCCTCTCCCCGTTCTTGTACCATTCTCCAGGCACGTCCTCCACTGAGATCTCACAGACGAACACGGCGTTCTGGTCCTCCTGGATGTCCACGTCCTCCAGGGCCTGAACGATCAACAGCTCGCGCTCTGCCAAGAGAATGTATTCAAGATGTCAACGGGCAACTCTTAACAGTATCAACATGAAAGGACATAAAACCCTTTACCGTACAATTTAGTGCAGTTCTGCAGAATAATATTCTTTTTATTTTCACGAGAGTCCTTCTTAAGTGTAACTTGAATACGACCCCCTATGAGTCTTGTCTTTGCTGACCTCCAGGGGTTTAACTCTTCCCGACTGCAGTGGGCCTTATCAACAAGGCCCGGGACCCCCACCTGACTTGGACTTTTATTCCGCCCCCACACCCCTAAGATGTGTTAAATTAACACATATTATTATATTATATATATTACACTGTATTACATTGCATATTGCAATTTGACACTGTTCACTGTTTTGCTTTTTGCATTGGGCATTGTGCATTTCACCTTTTACTTCACTTTTTATATCTTTTATATATTTTTATATAGATATGTTTATGTCTAAATAAATGCTACCTTGTATAAATATTAGAAAAAGTGAGTAAATAAGAAGTAAATAGTGAGTAAATATATTTTGTTTTTTTATTACTACTATTGTTTTTCTTATGTGTGGTGTATTTATTGTTTTATGTTTCTATGTTCATTGTATGCACCAATAACCAAAGCAAATTCCAGGAAGGTGTAAACCTACTTGGCAATAAATACCTTCTGATTCTGATTCTGATTCTGATTGCTGCAGTGCAGTACAACTAGGGGGCAGCAGAACACTACTCGTCAGACTGGGGTTGAGTCATTGTTTCAACTGGTCAAGACCGTTGCATCACATGTGTGAAACCAGCCGTGCTCTTCTGACCTTTATAGTATTTTAGAAGACAGCAGACTTTACCGTAGACCTCCACGGTGCAGGACGTGGTCACGTCTCCAGCATCGCAGGTAAAAAAGCCAGAATCACAGACGTGACATTTCAGGATCTGAAGGAATCGTTTTCTTCCCATCGCATAAATGCGCAGCTGCTTGCTGGGCTTCAGCTCCACCTCGTTCTGAAAAGGATGAAGAAAATATGTTATTCCAATTGCAACTGATCCCAACAACTGGATTTGATACATTTTCCAAAGACAACTGAGATGTTTTCACTTGAAAGTTGAATTCTACTCGTTTAAATATGACTGAAAGGCTGTGCCCACTAAGATTTGGGTGGTTTTCAGGGTGTCCCAGTGTGTTACTGGGAAGGCGTCCATCTTGGGTGTTTGGCACTTTGTTGTGAAGAAAAACAAAAACCCATCTCTTACCTTGAACCATTTGACATCCACGTTGTGTCTCGACAGCTCGCACTCGATAGCCACGACTGATCCGTCGGGGAATTTCTGGTTCTCCAGTTTTCTGAAAATGGTCACTGGGGGCTCTGGTGGAGAAAAGGCATATTTAACTAAGACGCAATAAACCTCTGGAAAAGTTAATGTAACCCTAAGAGTAAGAAAGTTAGGTTTGGAATGTTTAATGCTGTAATTATTAAACGGTTATCAATCTGTATTAAAGTTAAGTGACCTAATTTAATTTTGCCAAAGTCAATTATTGTCTAAAGTAATATCAGTAAATACTTCTCCTCTTTGTGTTACTATTCCTTCACTGAATGGTAACTTTGGAAGGTACCACCTAATTGTTTTTATTTTAATTTCAACTCCTGAAGCTTACAACTAACTTAGATAAACTTAGATTCCATTGCCTGTTGCAAAGTGTCACTTAAACTGTTTAATGCTGTAATTATTAAACGGTTATCAATCTGTATTAAAGTTAAGTTACTTAATCTGTGTAATGACAATAAATTGAATCCAAATCCAAAATCCAAATCCAAGTGACCTAATTTAAGTTTGCCAAAGTCCATTATGGTCTAAAGTAATATTATCAGTATATAGTTTCCTCTTTGTCTACTATTCCTTCACAGAATGGGACAGTACAAGTTAACTTTGGAAGGTACCACCTAATTGTTTTTATTTTAATTTCAACTCCTGAAGGTTAACACTAACTTAGATAAAGTTTAGATTCCATTACACGTGGACTGTGGATCACTTCAATTGGACGCCTGTTGCAAAAGTGTCACTTAAAGGACTCTATGAACCGGAGGTGAAGTGTGACATCACGGCCTCTGTACATGTGAGTATTATTTTTAAAACATAAAGAAAATGTCAACCGACCCTTTAAGGTATGTGGACTAATTTACAGCACTGACACTTTCATCCAGTTGTCAACCCAGCGTTTCAGCCCCAGCTCAGCGGGATGATACGCACTGATTGACTCGGCACGGAGCGGATTATTTTTTTTACGGCGCGACGGGGGGGGGGGGAACCAGCTCCCGACAGAAAAGTCTGAACAGAGCTTCCACTTTTCAATGCTTCACGCTAAGCTATTTTGTGTATGGAACATGAGCCCGGATAAAGGGAACAGTAGCCGAGCCGGCCCTCCGTTCTATTATCATGCCTCCACACGCTGGCATGCGTCTGAGGAGACCACTATAGCCGCCAGTCTGAGGTCAGGGCAGAATTAGTACAGTAAGATTTGGATTAGAAAGGCCTGCAGTCTACTGTACACGGCCTGGGAGCTGTGAATAAACATGTTAGCTACAAGCATTAATTATTAAATGGTCTTGAATTACCTTGAAATTACTTTTTAAAACTAAAACCAAAGACCCACCCTTCACAACGAGCCTGGCGGTGGTCTTCAGATTGTCCACAGAGAAGACGAAGGAGCCGGTGTCTTCCACCGACAGGTGAGAGATGCTGAGGCTGTGGACGTGTCCCTTGGCGCTCGTACGGAAGTGATTCGTGGGCTTGAGTTTGATTCCGTTTCTCATCCAGGCGCCCGGGACGTCGGGATGAGAGAGCTCCACTTCGAAAGAGGCCGTCTCCCTCTCCGTGGTCGTGATGTCGCTCAGTCCCTTCTTGATGCTGATTTTACGAGCTGTAAAGAAAAATGGCAAAACCACGTTAAACATTGAAGTAGGTAGAAGTAAAGCACGTATCTCCACCAAAGCCCAACTGTGCCCCCTAAAGAAGCCACACATGATTTCTCTAGAACATTTATGAAAGTGCCATATGTTGTCATTTTATGAATGTGAAATATAAGTCCTGGATCCGTCCCCTGATCCAGATCTGCACAAGTATTGAATTTAGTTGTAATTTGGGTAATACCCCACCCATCCCCATATTTTCATGGAAATCAGATGAGTGTTTTTTGAGTTGTCCTGTTAAATAAGAAGCAAACTCCTTGGCGGTGATAATAAAACAACTTAACTGAAGCTTCTGCTGTGTTAAAAGTATAAAGTTAAAGCATATAGCTAGATCAAGTTTGCGAGTACTTTCTGTTTGTACGTCTCTGTATAATGAATAAATAAAAGTCAATAGTTGAAGAAAAGTTCTGTGTGTGAAAGATTAGCCCCGAGCAGATTCATTCCACTCTGAGCAGACAGGGTGTCCGTGCTCTGTAACACAACGGCTCTCAGAGACGGTTCCGTACACAGCAGTCTGGATTTAAACAATACGAGGTGGCACACACTGACAGGCAGATATTCCAGTCATCTGAGTGGTTGGCTTTATACAAAAGCCGGCTTTGAAACTGCCAACATTTCTCACTTATTCTCACACAGACGAGCATTCCCTGTGGAAAAAAAAGGGCTGTTTATTTTGGAGACCCGATGACAACAACCTCGGTTTTGAAGGCCAGCGTGTAAATTTAGATGCAATGAGAGGAGCTCCGAATTCATAGGAGGTGCCAACGGCGGCCTGGAGTCCTGGCTTTCCCCTTCCCACCCACGCCAGTGTTGAAAGAACAGCTTTTAATTCACCCACTGGCCTGTGGATCATAGGACTGAGAAATATAAGGAGTATGTGCAAAGAAAAACAATCATAAGTACGTCCTAAGCACTGGTTTTAATGTGTCAACATTACTACTGCTACTTTCAATAAACCTGTGCGGAGCTTGTTAGCAGGACAGTTTTACTCTGTTTACAAAATCTATTTCTATCAGTGGTGTATAAAGTACTTGAAAGCCATACTTGAGTAAAAGTACAGATATCTTACCTGAAAGTGACTTCGGTAAAAGTAGAAGTCAACCGTCAGAAAATGACTTGAGTAAAAGTCTTAAAGTAGCTCATATTAAAAGTACTTAAGTATCAAAAGTATCTGGTGTTGAAATGTACTTAAGAATCAAAAGTAAAAGTACAAGTACCAAAATTAAAAATGCAAAGTGCTTTTTATAGTAGGCCTATACAGACACAAGCAATCCAAATTGCTTCTCCTCAAGATTTATCTCAACTAACTGAAAAATTATAACAACAATATGAATATAATGTATGTAATGTATAATTGTATAAATTTTGAACCCTAGATGAGAGAGAGAGAGAGAGAGAGAGAGATGCGCCGTGCGTAGAGGCGTGCTGCGTCGACCTTTGCCGCTCAAGTAACGAGTCAGTTTGAGAATGTAAGAAGTAGAAATTACACATATTTTTGTTTTCAAATGTAACAAGTAAAAGTAAAAAGTCGTCAGGAAAATAAATACTCAAGTAAAGTACAGATATGTGAAAAATCTACTTAAGTACAGTAACAAAGTAGAAATACTTTGTTACTTCCCACCACCGATTTCTATGACTCGAACAAAAAAAACTTGCTATTCATAAAGCACTTAGTTTAAACTGTAATGTGCCTTGTCTTTGACATAATGAAATCATCAGGGCTTCATTGATCCTCAGAGCAGAGAGACCCTGACGTGAGAGTCAGCCCGGCCCTGTAAGACTATCACCTGTTGGTCGCCATCGTGCTCCCAGTACAAATGCCATCCTGGTCCCCAGTCACTCAAATTACTCTTACTCAGTTAATTGAGCTTTGCTTTCACAAGAGCCACTGACGGAGGTGGAGCTGTCGGCAACAGCGGTAAACAAACAGGAGCAGGAGCATAGTGAGAACACGTGCACACTCACGTTCCACGCTGAGCTGGGCCTGCGTGCGGTCGTGGAGGGTCTCGCAGCTGTAGGTCCCCCGGTCCGACATGGCCAGCGGGCGGATGGCGAGGCTGTGCTTCCGGCCCTTGTGCTTCAGGGTGTACTTGGCGTCCGGGTGGATCAGCACGCCTTGCCTCATCCACTGCACCTCCTCTGAGTCCACGCTCACCTCCACCTCCAGAAGGACCTCGCCGTATTCCTCAGCGACCACGGGCGTCATTTTCTTGGTGAACAGCACCTGTTCCTCTGAAAATGAAATCAGAGAATTACTTGACGGCAGGAGTTCTAATGACATAACACTTTAAATTCCTTTTAAATGATCATGTCCTTTGTCCCCAGGGCCATTCAGCATCATAATGCCCTCTCCTTCTCTACTCTTCTCATATCATCTCATCTCATTATATATCAACCCACTGTCCATCCCTTTACTGGCTATACTAGCCCCATGCACAGACTTTTCCACTTACATATTCTTATATACTTATATATATATATGTTTTTGTTTTAAATATACGTTTTTAATATATATATTGTTGTACTATCAAACTCCAGCAGCACAAGAACACTTTCCTACTGGACACTGACACAATCATTGACTTCTGTACCATAGGGTGAGACCCATTCCTGTATGTTTAATATGTTCTCCCTATGTATATGTGATTTATGTATGTATGTCGGTGAGGTGTATAAGTGTATACGTGTTTAAGCTACTAGATGACCTAAATTTCCCACAGGATTAATAAAGTATCCATCTATCTATCCATTTATCTATCCATTTATCTATCTATCTATCATCTATCTATCTATCTATCTATCTATCTATCGATCGATCGATCGATCTATCGATCGATCGATCGATCGATCGATCGATCTATCTATCTATCTATCTATCTATCTATCTATCTATCTATCTATCTATCTATCTATCTATCTATCTATCTATCTATCTATCTATCTATCTATCTATCTATCTATCTATCTATCTATCTATCTATCTATCTATCTATCTATCTATCTATCTATCTATCTATCTATCTATCTATCTATCTATCTATCTATCTATCATATTGTGTTTGAGCTCATCGCAGATTCTGCATAACAATACTCTGAAAGCCACATTTGAAGTTCAGGCCCAGAGACCAAGCATGGAACTCGGAGGCTCAGGAGTCTCAGGCTCCGCCCCCTGATGTGTCACATACACCAAAACCACCGGGCCACTTGTCTCTGTCAGTTACGGGAGGAATTCTAACAGGAGAAGCTGTTAAAAAGCAAGCTGTCAAAGACGCCTCCAACAATTTCCACTTCTCTTCGAGGGTCATTACTTATATTACGTAAAAGGATAACGTGGTACTTATGGTGCACAGGCATTTAAACCCACTCGCTTTTATGTTCACATTCACTCCAGTCCCGCTGATAATAGTTCATGGTTTAAAAAACATGGGTGATAACAACAAGCGAAATAAGAGCCGATTAAACTACCGTTGAATGTTGGAACTTCTGTCACTGGAGACAAATGTATGTAGTTATAGTGTTAATGGGGCGAGAAGTTACCTTGAACCTGGAGCTCGGCTTCTGAAACCAACCCCTCGGCGTCAGCTGTCACTCGGCCGCTATCTGAAACCAGGCAGTTGTGGACGCAGAGCATGTGGCACAGGCCGTTGCTGGAGATGACAGTGCGCTCATTCAGGGCGACCTGTTTGCCGTTGAGGCGCCACACCAGCTGAGTGTCCTCCGGTGAAACCACACACTTAAACACGGCGTCTTCTCCCTCGCGGATCGTGATGTTCCGCAGCTCCGCGATGAACTCCACCACACGGGGAGCTGAAGGCAAAGCATTCAGTGGGATTAGACTCGAACCCTTTAAATGTCAGCCGGTCCTTTGACTCGGATTCACACACATTTCTCCCTGAACTTCCTAAAGCTGTGAGATTTGATTATACTTACTTTCCACGCTGACAGTGGATGAGGTTCTGTCATCTGTGGACTCACAGGTGTATTCTCCAGCATCTTCCTCCACTACCTGGTGGACGGTGAAGCTTCGCTCTCGACCTTGTGCCCGGATGGTGTGGCGCCGGCTCGGGGGGATCTCCTGCCCCCCCTTCAGCCACTGCACGTCTCCCTTGGGCTTGTTGATCTCACATCGCAGCGTGAGGCTGCCTCCCTTCGCACACACAGTGTTCTCCACTGGTTTGATAAACTTCACCTTCATTTCTGATGAGATAAATAATGGAATTCAAGAGAGGTGACATTTCAAATCAAGTGAAGGTTTCACTGGTGAGCAAAGGTCACATTTTGATGAGGGATTGCCAAATTCTCACCTTTGACTAAAAGAGTGAAAAACATCTCGTCTGTGCTTATGTCACAGACGTAAGCGCCAGAATCCGACAGCTGCAGGGGATTAATGGTGAGCTTGTGCGTATTACCCTCGCTGGAAATGTGAATGTTATCCTGGTTGAGCAGTTGGCCGTCTTTCAGCCAGCGAACATTAGCCCGTTCACGGCTCACCACGGCACACAGTGTAACACTCTCACCTTCATGGGCTGAGATGCTGTTACTTGCTTCTTTATTCAAAAACATGGCCGGTGGCTCTGTGAAAAATTACATATTTACAGACATTTGTTGTTTTTAGGGTCAAAGTTGCAATTTGCACACATGCAAAAGACATTAAAAACAAACGGAAACATTTAAACTCACCGTGAACCTCAACAAGCGTTATCAGTTTGTCATCGACGGCATCGCAAATGTATTTTCCAGAGTCCGAGGGCTGAAGTCCAGAGAGAACAAGCTTCCTCACAACGTCATGGCTGTCGATTTTGATACGAGGATCGGGTTTCAGTATCTCTCCGTCCCAGAGCCACTGAACAGCGGCATTTGGCCGAGACACCTCACACTCCAAAATAAGGTCGTCCCCTGCCACCAGGATGTGATGCTCTGGGTGGCCCGAGTTTCCGATGATCTGCACCGGAGGCTCTAAGCACAAAAAAGACACAGCAGACGTAATTCTTTTTTCCGAAGTCGAGGAAGCACGGATCAGAGTTTCAAGAACTTAAATGGTGTGATTACCTTTGACAGAGATATAGAAGAGCATCTTATCATCCACTGCGTCACAAGTGTACTCTCCTGAATCCTGGAGTCCAGCATTTAGGACAACCAGAGATCGGAAAAGCCCTTGTTCCTCAACACAGTATCGCTCAGTGTCGTGGATTAGCTGATTGTCTTTGTACCAACTGACTGACACATTGGATCTCGAGAGTTCACACACGAGAATAACGTCATCTGACACTAAGAACTGCTTCTCTGTTTTTGCCTCAGTTTTTCCCAGAATTTTTACGGGCAACTCTGAAAAATGAGCAAGAAGAGAATATCCTATTGGAACGTAGTCATGATCCATTTAAAGCAAGAAAAAGAAAAATACAATTTCTTGCATAGTGCAGAGCCCTGAAGTACTAACAGACAAAACAACAGACCTAAATAGAAACCAATTACAACTGGTTGCACCATTAAAAACCAAACCCGTAAAGCTGAAGGGGCCACTGGTTCATTTACCTTTTCGGTTTTTCCCATTTCCTTTTTCTTTAGACTTCTGTTACAGAAGCAGGGTTAGGGTTAGGGTTAGGGTTAGGGTTAGGGTTAGGGTTAAGACTCTCCCGGATAATGTTACAACCTTTAAGGTTTATTCTAAGGCCACCAGTTTTTGTTTTCTCTTGTTTCTGACAAATCACGTTATGTCAAAACATTACAATTCCCAGGATTCCTGCACGCCGTTTAATTTTGGAGTTATATCGTAAAATAACCTACCTTGCACTTTAACATTGAAATCCATGACGTCGTCCTTTGCATCACAGACATATTGCCCAGCGTCTTTCTCTGTGAGAGCGTGAATGGTCAACTGACGCACGACACCATCATCCAGGATGGTGATGTTTCTGGAGTCTTCTATTTCTTCCCCATTCTTCTTCCAGATGACCTCAGCGTTTGACCTTGAAACTTCACAGTCGAGCACCAGAGTCTCCCCCGCCGGCTTCTCTACTCTACTCGCCATCTTCCTCGCACGTATGAAGCGAACAGGAGCTTCTGTGTAGCAGGGATTCAGGGTCAGTACTGAACAGACATTAACACAGCAACTCATTAGGTGGACTCTAGTGTTACCTGCTATGTTTACAAAGAAGGTCATGGAATCGTCTGCTGTGTCACACACGTATTCTGCAGAGTCTTTGACGGTAGTTTCGGGGATAATAAGTCTTCTGTAGACACCGTCCACCTCCAGGATGAGGTTTTCATTCTCCTCCACTTCGAGTCCGTCTCTGTACCAGCGCACCGCCGCGTTGGGCCGTGAGATCTCACAGCTCAGCACCATCCTCTCCGAGGTTTGCTGGCACAGTTCCATTTGCGACTGACTCGGGGATACGATTCGCACCGGAGGTTCTGGAAATGGACATTTTGAAGCAACGTATACATTACTCATTCATTTAATGAATGCTAAAAGACATTTGGACTGATCCTCTAGACGTCAAGTCGACATATATACAAGACTTTTTGGATTGTCAACAAAAATAGTGAGTAACATGCTCTTAATGGTATAAAAATCATAAATTTTTGTAATGTTAAAGGGGCCAGTAGGCTTCTACACATATTGAGATACCTACATGTATGTAGCATCAGGGATTTTTACCTGTTATACAAAGGTGAAAGAATATCGAATCGTCAGCTGTGTCACAGACGTATTCTCCAGAATCGTCGACTCCGCTGGAAATGATCTTGAGTCGTCGATAAGGACCTTCGACCTTGAGTTTGATGTTCTCGCTGTCCTGCAGCTTCTGTCCGTCCTTGTACCAGCTGACGACACCGTTGGCACGAGACAGTTCGCAGCTCAGAATAATTTCGTCGGGGACATGACGGTCGAGATGGACATCCTCCTTAGGGTAGACTATCATCACCGGTGGTTCTTTGGAAGAAGAAGTAGAAATTGAATATGTACGTTATTCATCTTTTACTCAAGCAAAGACAATGTGGGACAGTTTAGTCAGATATATTCTTACCTCGTATGGTGACCTTGAAGATTAAAACGTGGTCTCCTGTCCGACAGGTGTATGTGCCCGTGTCGGACAGTTGGGCTGAATGTATCGTCAGGTCTCGCCTGGTGCCGTCTGTTTGCAGCGACACATTATCGCTCGGTTTCATTTCAGCTCCGTCTTTGTACCACTGGACGACGCCGTCGGTCCTCGAGACGTCACACGACAGAACAAGCGGTTCTCTCTCCACAACACTCTTGAAAAGCTCCTCCTCGGGAATATCCGCAAATGTCACAGGTGAGGCTGCACAGCACAGCACAAAGAGGAGGAAGTGAGCCGTTGGTTGAAGGCAGCATTCGTTGTTTATGCTCATGCATTCAGTAGTGGTGAGGTCAGGTTCTCACAGCTGAGGACATGCTGATCAAGCCTTGCTAGAGATGACAACTCCTTGTAACATCCGTGGGTGTTAATCCACTTTTGAGGCAAACAGGGAGTTAATTGAAGCAGTGCTCTGATGGAATGCAACCATATGTGCTGGGGTAAGACGACAAACTACATAAAAATACATGCTATCTATTTTTTTCGACACTGGTCTGAAATGGGAAGCATGTATAAAAAAAAGAAAATGCAGAATGAAATTAGCACGTTTAGATGGAGAATCAGCTGCGATGAGGGATGTGATGATCGGGTTTTGTGCCATAAAACTCGACAGTGACAACATCTTGCCAAGAAGAAGCTGAGCATATCACCTTTCACCTCCACATAGAAATCGTCCAAATCTGATTCATCGTCAGTTCTACTGTCGTACACCCCAGAGTTCGGAGAAGGGGCTGACTTCGTAACAAGAGTCCTCTTACTGATGTCTGAATCAAAGTTTACTCCCGATTTGGGCAAGATTTTGACTCCATCCTGGTGTGAGCGGGTCTGGTTCGCAGGGTCGGACGTCTCGCTAGGCGGTTTGGTCAGGCTAGTCACTTCAACAGACTTGTTCCTCTCAGCCTCTGGAACAGCTGAGAATCAAACCGGTGCTATGGGAATTTCAATCCATTGAACAGTAACCAGATAGTGATCAGACTCGCTGTGCTATACTATGTTAAAACACTAGGACTTGTTAAAGTATGTGATTTGACATCTGGCTCCCGATTGAACAAACAATTGTGTTATTGCAAATGTCCGATGATTTGTTTTCTTACTATCTTATACTACAGTTTTCCTATTTACATCTTATTTTAGCAGTTAGAATACAGAACATGTAAAGCCCTTTCAGACCAGTGAATTTGCAGCGTCTGCATTTTAACTTTCATAATTCTTCTCATCTGCATCTGATAAAGTTTAACACAGCAAAACATTGGGAGAAATCTGGACCGCTACTAAAACAAGTCAGTTAACTCAACTATGACCAGTGACCTGCTGACTCTGGTCTATGGTTTAGTGGTTTAGCAATGCACTAGCAGGTAGAACTGCAGAACACTTGGATACAGTTTTCTGTTGAATCTACAAACACAATAGATGAGACTGAAGCAAAGCTTAACATAGCAAACTGTAAAGCCAAAATCCAAATGAAAAACAATACATATATCTAAAAGAAAATTACCTTGTCAGTTGATATTTATCTCTGGTTGATTAGTGCTACCTTCACCATTATATATTGTAACAATGACAATGGATCAAATGATCAAAAGTAGTTTTATAGTGACCACCAGGAATTAAAGGGACCAAATAGTCAATCACTTCTAGTCTGAAAGGGCCTTTAAGTGTTTGCTTCCGAAATAAGCCTTTCAAGTAAAAGCTGTCACAGCATTAAATTGACTTTATAGGTCTTATTAGAAATAGGCTACATAATAAAGTATTAGTACACATTGCCTGAGATTATTATAAAAGGTTTAAAGCCTAAGTTGATCGAGGAGCTAAGTATTAAATGAAGGAAGTTAGTGATTCTGACAAAGCTCAAAACACTTGAATCACCTGCAACATCCACCTTGAATTCTCTATGGTCATCTGAGGCCTCACAGCTGAAGAGCCCAGAGTGTCTGACCTCTGCTGACTGAATAACAAGGGCCCTTTGGTTGTCTTTAGTTTCAATTTCATATTTACTCTCTGGAAGCAGCTGTTCTCCATCCTTGTGCCAATAGACTTGGGCAGTTGGCTCAGATGCTTCACACTGCATCTTAATTGGGCAGCTTGCCTCGATAAGTTTGTCTCCTGCAATCTCTGGAAGCGCTGCAAGCCTCACAGGAGCAGCTGCATCAGAAGAGCAACGCAGAAAACTGCTGTTAAGCTGTCAGAAGGCGGGGGGGGTCATTTAACGAGTTGTGTTTTTTACACATTAAACCGTTTTTAGTCCATTTGTAAACATAAAGTCATGGGAGCTCTGTTTCCATACAGTGTTACAGAAGAACATTAAAGAAAAAAGAGTTTTCTCAAGAGTAATTCTGCAAAGAAGTGTATAGTTAATATACGTTATGATAAAGCTCATTAATTCAGACTGAATACAAGCAAATCACCTTCGATGTCCACTTGGAATGTCACAACGTCATCGGCGAGGCTACAGCTGTAAAGGCCAGAGTCAGAGACCTTAGCAGAATGAATCATTAACTTTCTCAAGCTGCCGTCTCTTTTCATATCGAGGCCTGTTTTGCAAAAAAGCTCCACCCCATCTTTCAACCAGGAGACCTGGGCAACAGGCTCTGAGACCTCACACTGGAGAATTATGGGAAAACCAACTGCAATCCTCTTGCATTTTTCAGACGGGGTGATTGGCATGATCTGTGGTGATCGGCCTAAGAAAAGGAAATAACAAAGATTTGGGATAAAGGGGTGAAGGGGACAGAACACACCAGCCCAGCCAGTAACACCATGTTCTCCTGAGCATTACACTCCATTCATAGCATAAAACAAGACGGACTTGTATGTGTGAGGACAAGAGGATGGACAGAAATAAATCACCTTTTACGTCCACTTTAAATGTGACGGTGTCGTCTGATGTTGAACATTCGTAGGTGCCGCTGTGTGTGATTTCAGCTGAGTGGATGAGTAGCGTCCTCCTCAGACCCTCTGACTCTATTTCTACATAATTGTGTGGCAGGAGTTGCATACCATCCTTGTACCAGTCCACGTGAGCGGAGGGATCTTGAGCGAGATCACAGCGGAGGATAATGGGATCGCCTTCCCGGACGGATTTGTTGCCGTCACTCTCTTGAAGCTCAGAGAACTTCACAGGTGATGCTAAAGGTTTCAGATATTGCAGGAAAGAGTTTCTAAATAAGCTTCATATCGAAACCTACTGAATTTTCAGTAACAAAGAATGTCAAGATAGCGACTGAGGTTTTACCAACACATGGATGGCACAGTTCCTTCAAAACAAAGCACACGTGACAGAACAACACATATTACACCACAGACATTGCAAAGACAATAAGGAAAACAAATCATCCAAAAGGGGTAAAAGAGGAGGAATCAAGATATTTTGTTACTTTACAAACTGAAACAGACAAAAATAAACGAGTAAGACACAGAGAAGAAAGACTTTGTGGTAAAGGAGCAGTGCTCAGTTAATGTAGAAGCTTTCTGGAGTTATTGGACATGCATAACAAGAAGCTGCACTGGGAAGCTAAATGTTTAATACAATGTCTAGAAAGAAGATATCCCATATTGTTTAAAAGTATTAAGTTCTAACACTGACACAACATGCAATGACTAATTAAATTAACATTAAATTGCCATTGGTTTACTGATTTATTCAGTATTTTATGCATTTGAGGCTGTGGCTTCCACATTTTTATAAAAGTAGTTGACCCAAGTTTGGGAAGTGGTAAAATGAGCCATTATCTGTTAGGTGAAAGACAAACGAGACCTAATCAACCTCACTGCTGCTACAGTTAGTTGAGCAGAGTGAGTGAAACAGTGAAAGCACCACAGAACGTCCTGAGCATCACCTTCTACTTTCACAGCAAACTCCACATCATCACTCTTTGACTCACAGCGGTACACGTCAGTGTGAGCCTGCTCTGCCGATGGAACAACTAGACTCGTCAAGTTCCCCTCTGACTGGAAGTCTACTCCACTCTGAGGTAGGAGCTCAGTTCCATCCGGGGACGAACTGACTTGTCCAGTGGGCTCAGACAGCTCAGATTGTAGAGCAACAGGAGAGTCGGCCACGACTGCCTCTGTCTGGTCAGCCTCAGATAAAGCTGAGACCTCCGGAAGTGGAGCTACGGGATTGAATGTGAAATAGAGCTGGTCAAAACAGGAAGTGTGATCAACCAAATGAAGCAACACATAGTAGTGACACTAAAACCTTCAGTGTTCATCCCTGTCTCCTACATCTTGCTACAATAGTAATAATGTTTTGTAGGAAACACATGTTGGATAATATTCTGAAACGGAGTAATGCTACAGTAAGTTTCAACACATTATTAATTAAAACCACAATCTTTACCAAAGGGCTGTAAGAGCTAAAACATAACCATAGAAAAGTTCACTATATATGCTTTGTATCAATGTGTTTGCAACTTTCAAATCAACAACACATCCGTTTTATGTGAATAGAAAATGAAATCCACACCATGTGACATTTCCTACAAAACACATTTGCCTTTGCAATTAACTTTTGTAAAAAAAAAAACATATTCATTCATTTATCCTCCACAAAAGTTTGGATTTAGTATGGATCGCCAAATTACATTTGGTATAGTTTACAAACTGCATAGATGGTAGATCTTAAATTAATGAAATGGTCAGATTGTATTTGAGTAATCGCTCTTGTAAATTAAAAATCTAATGAATGATAACAATAGATATTTCAATGAAATTCACAAATTCCTGTTAGTCCCAAAAGTAAAGATTTAAGTAACATCTTTTTTGGTAAACCCTTTTTTTTATCAAATGTGGGAATTTGTTGGTTATGAGATGTAGGTTTCTAAAAAACTAAACTTTGTGGGTTTTCAGTCCTCTTCGGGGCTGTTTTAGAAACTATAACTCTTAAGATAACTTGATTTTAAGGCTGACTGGCAGATAAAGTAACCTGCCAAATTTCACCTACTCCCAAGGCCTAGAAGTTATTATCAAGCATTTGTTTGCACTTTGCCCTCACTCAAATCTATTTGAACAACAGACAAAAACAACTTTTGTCACCTTTAACGTCCACATGAAACTGCACTGCGTCATCTGTCGTCTTGCAGCTGTAAATCCCTGCATGAGACGGCATCGCCGAGCGGACAGCCAGTGTTCTTATGGAACCCTCGGCCACCATATCTTGTCCAGCTGCTTCATGTAGATTTATTCCATCCTTGTACCAAGCAACTTGAGCGTTAGGATCTGATACCTCACACTGAAGGACTATGGGTTCACCGGCTTCAACAGACTTGTTCCTCTCAGCCTCACAAAGTGTTGTGATTGTCACAGGCAGAGCTGGGGATGTATGAGGTCACATCAAGAGAAAAATTGCGTCACCGACTGACTCCAACAAACATTATGCTTTCAAACAACAGAAGCGCAAGATATACAATCAATATTAGTCATGCCAACAAATCTTAAAGTTATAATAAGTCTTAAAAGATACGTGTCATTAGTAGTCTAACAAGAGGTGTCTTTGGTTAGACGTCATATATCTCGACATTCAAGTTAGCATGAAGCTAATGTATTTACTCTTTGTCCCATTTTAATATTCCTCACACATTACTCAATGCTCCCATGGTTTTATAAAACTAGATTTATTATTTGCACAAAATCAGGCAAATAAAACCAGAAATTGTAAAATTGTAAAGGATCGCTCTTCATTTTACACAATGTCAACATTGTGCCCATCCATGTTGTTTGATAAGGCTAATCATTTAAATCACCTTCAACATCCACCTTATTTGTAGTAAAACTGTCGATCCAATGACTGTCACATGTCCTTGATAGGTAGATCTCTTCAGATTGGACTACCGAGGCCTGCTTTGTAAAGTCGGGCTCTGCAGACTCAGTATATGGTCTCTGCTCAGAGTTGAATGTGCCGTCTACTTGGTCCTCTGTGGTCTCCGTGGTGCCATGACTCTGTGGTTGGATCGTTGAAGCTTGCATGGATGGATAAAGCACCTTTGCATGGTTGGGCTCTGCTTGTCCAGTGCAACAGCGGTCATCCGTTTTGACATATGCAAAATGTGGTGAGTTGTAATCCTTCCATGCTTGGAAAAGTTCTGCCTTGTTAGAGTTACACGAGTCCAATGATTGAGGAGATGTAGTACAAGGGAAGTCACTGAGCTTCTCCGAGTGGACAGTCAGTGTCCGTAGGGGTCTGTTAAACTCCTCTAACTGGTCAGTTGCAGCCCATGAGGAGTTACAGGAGCCGTCGGAAAGGACGGTTTCAGTCCGTAAGCTTTCAAGAGGCTTCTCTGATGGAGTAGCTGATGTCTGCAAGGAGCTACCGAGCTCCTCTGATTGGATAATTGTAGAATGTAAACATTTAAGCTGCTCCTTGGATTGGATAGTTGTGGAATGTAAGGACGTAAAAGGCTTCTCTGATTGGATAGTAGAAATATGTGGAGATGTGAAAGGCTTTCCTGATTGGAAAGTTGCAGCACGTAAGGAAGTAGTAGGCTCCTCTGATTGGGTATTTGCACACTGTAAGGATTCAAAGGGCCTCTGTGATTGGACAGTTGGAGCATGTAAGGAGGTAGGAGACTCCTGTAATTGGGTATTTGCACACTGTAAGGACTCAAAGGGCTTCTGTGATTGGACAGTTGCAGCATATAAGGAAGTAGGAGACTCCTCTGATTGGGTATGTGCATACTGTAAGGATTCAAAGGGCCTCTCTGATTGGACAGTTGCAGCACGTAAGGAAGTAGGTGACTCCTCTGATTGGGAATTTGCACACTGTAAGGATTCAAAGGGCTTCTCTGATTGGACAGTTGCAGCACGTAAGGAAGTAGGAGTCTCCTCTGATTGGGAATTTGCATACTGTAAGGATTTAAAGGGTGTCACTGATTGGACAGTTGCAGTATATAGGGGGGTAAAAGTCTCCTTTGATTGTAGAGTTGCAGCATGTAAGTATGTTAATAGATCGTCTGATTGGCTAATTTCACACTGTGTGGATTTAAAGGGCTCCTCTGATTGGACAGTTGCTGTACGCAAGGATGTGAACGAGTCCTCTGATTTGCCAGCTGCAATATATGACAACGTACACGGCTCCTCTGATTGGACGGTTGCAGTATGTAAGGATGTCGTGGGCTCTGATTGTGTAGTTGCACACGTTAAGGTTTTAAAGGGCTTCTCTGATATGACATCTGAAGTATGGAAGGATGCAAAGGTCTCCTCTGACTGGAGATCTGCAGTCTTTAAGGCGTTACAGAGCTTGTCTGATTTGACTGTTGAAATCTGAATTGGTTTATTAAGGTGTTCAGACTGGGTGGTTGAAGTCAGGCGACTCCCTAGATTTGACTGGACAGTTGCCATCTGTGTTGAGCTGTGTATCTCCTCTAATTCACCAGCTGAAGTTTGCAGACGATTGCAGAACTGATCCGTCTGCAGGGATTCACCAAACTTTTCGGACGAACCTTCTGGATGCTGCATATAGTCAATTAATTCTTCACCTTGTGATTCTGTGGACTTCGGAGTGTGATGATGATGTGTGTCAGATTGCATTATTGTTGGCTTTGCAGAGTTAGAATAAACTGGTGGTTGTCGGTCGTCTGCTTGTTCATTGACTGAGAGTTCCTGTGACTGTTCAGTACGAATCCTGTCACTTGAATTTTCACATGTTGGTTGTGAAGTTTGCATTTGCCTGGAATGGTCTTCATATGTCCTGCCACCGAAGATGCCCGATTTCCATTTTGTTGACCGGCTGACAACATCCACGGGAAAAGCCTCTTCGGTGGACTTGATCTTCTCTCGGTCAGAAGAGAGCCGTGGCGATGTAGCTATAAGCATTATGATGTACACAGAGAAAGATTTTCAGTGGTTGATGGTCTCAAAACGTCCTCTCATAACATCAATTTTACATCAGTGGGGGTTAGCATGGTGTTATGGGATAATCCATTGCAAAGACAAACAAGAAGGACGACCAGGATTGGTCTGAGATTGAACTCCTATATTTCCCCCTTCAACTGAGTCCTAGTGTTTGTTGTTTACCACCAGTCTTTGCTCTAACACCTTAAAAACCAAAAAAAAGTGCATAATTTGTCTTCTTATCGATAAGAATTCGTTGTCATTGCAAGGTTCATGGCGGCAATGTGAATGAGAGGATCTGGAGATGAATAAGATAGATAAGATGACCTTAAAAGACTTGTGAGTTGCTTGTTACAAGCAAAGATGACTGTTAAAATGAAGAGTAAATGACAAACACAACATGTACGTTAGTATGAGGAGCAGCGACGAAACACCCACAGGTTTCATGAAACAGCCACATTTCAGGAAATGACATGAGGCTAGAGATGACAGAGTGACAATAAAAAAAGCAATTTTGTAATGGAATATTAAAGATGCCCCAGATGGTTGAGCCAACAATAAAATACACCACTGTTGTTAGTGGCTTTTTATGTGTTGGGTTAACATGGATGACTGATGTTGAAATATATCAAATCACCTTGGACATCCACAGAGTATTGGGCGGATGCTTCAGCTATCTCACCAATTTCATCACCATAGTGACACTGCTCTGCTGTTTGGACAAAGCCAAAGAGAAAACAATGAGCTTCACGTACGTCACTGAATTCTTGATTCTTAATTGTGCAAATACATCGTGGAACACCACCTGTCATGTCCACATTTAACTGTGCATCATCAGCCGTTGTGTCACAGCCAACCCTCTCATCGCCAGAACAGTCATGTGACTGGAGGGGCAAGGCCGGGCTGCTGCTCTGTGATTCACAACCAGCCGCTCTTTTAGGGTAGATCGGGGTTCCGTCTTTGTACCAACAGGCTTTGGCAATGGGATCTGAAATCTCAAATTGCTGAACAATCGGGCAGCACTCTTCCGCAGACGTTGTCTTCTCAACATCAGAACCAAGCTGAGATTCTGGAGAGGGCTCTACAGACAATCATTGGGGTAATAATGTCAGTTTGGCACGATCCTAGATATTAGAAACAAGGGCTAAAAAGAGACACGGTCACAGATATCAGTTCTGCATTGCAACGGCAAGAAGAGCACAGACAAACAGTCACATAACAAGTTAGTGCTAGCTAACAGAAAACGCACACAGAGAAATATCACCTTGATTTTCTACTATCAATTGGGCAACTTCATCTGCTGTCGCACAATAGTACGCTCCAGAGTTTGAAGGATGAGTTGGTTCAATAACAAGGGTCTTCTGGACGGCCTCCGTTTCAAAATCAGGCTGCGTATTAGAATCACGTTGTGTATCCCTCTGCCACGACACCTGGGCGGCAGGGTCTGACGGCTCACATGCTGGCTCAGTGGGACACGCTGCCTCAAGTGACTGCGTCTCCACGAGGTCTGGTGATGGCGACAATGGCAACGTTGGAGCTAAAGATGATGATTCATATCATAATTGAGGACTTAATTGTGCATATTTAGATTAAGATAGTGGTTATTTGTGTAGCTTCCCCAAACAGGGGGAAAAATCTGATATAACAAAAAACTAGAAGTTTGAATTTGACATAGAAAGTTATTTTTCATTTTGACAGTAGAGATTAATTTACCAAACAGAAACATCACACAAAACACCACACGGACAGACATATATGCATATTGTAAAAGTTAGTTGCATCTGGTCTCCAAGAAGTTCTATTATTCACTCTAAGATTAACACAATTTTGATTTAAAATCACCTTTAATATCCACAGTGTAGTGGCTAGTGTCATCAGAGGTTCCACAGCTGTACAGCCCTGAGTGCAAGAGCTCAGCCGATGGGATAATAAGTCTCCTCAACGTGCCAGTACTCAGTATATCCCAACCCTTTTCCGGGAGGAGCCTTACACCGTCTTTATACCAGCAGACAGGCCCAGTGGAGTCTGCAACCTCACATTCCAGCTCCAGAGCTTTGCCTGCTTCAAGTGACTTGGTTCTCTCAACGTCAAAGATAGCAGAGTACGTCACTGGTATAGCTAGCATTGGGAATTCAGGACAGCTAAATAAAATCAAGACTGTGGAAATGGATACCTTGCAAAAATGTAACTGCAGAGCAGAAGATGAAAGGGCTTTGGAGACTTTCGAATCGGGCAGAGCCACAGCAGTCACAAAACACATGGTCATAAATAGTAATCACCTGGTGTGTTAACAGTTCCTCTAAGCTTATGTGCACGGAGCAGTTCTTCAAACCACACAGTAGAAGCGGGATTATTAGTGGCATCTAGAAAGAGGAGGTGGGGTTACAGTGTAAACGCACAAGAGAAAAAGTGCAAAGTCACCTTTGACATCCACGTGAAACTCCACGATATCGTCCAGTGTCGTGCATCTGTACACACCAGAGTGGCACAGCTCTGCAGACTGAACAACTATTGTCCTCGTGTTGCCCTCTGAGTGAATTTCTATGGCCGAGTTTGAAATGAGCTGGATTTCATCCTTGCACCAGCAAACGTGCGCCTCGGGATCTGACACCACACACTGGAGTACTATGGGGCAGCCTGCTTGGATCGACTGGGTCCTCATGTCATCGGGGATTGCTGAGAACTTCACCGGTGGAGCTACAGATGTGTTTAAATCTCATGTCAGCGATTAGATTATTCATCATAATCTGTGTACTGACAACTAAGCATGCTGTGATGCAAAATGTGACAGCTTAGCGGAAGAAAGACAACATACAAGAAGTGTGCCGGGTTAGTTGCTCTGAGAAGTTGATGTTTGTTAATGTCTCACATTGTTTCAAACAAATCACCTGTGATGTCCACACTGAAGGTGATGGCGTCACCCTTTGTCTTGCAGCAGTACAACCCAGAGTGGAAAAACTCTGCTGAGTGCACAATCAGTGCTCGTCCCAGGCCCTCACTTTGTGTATCTACTCCATTTTGAAGATTGAGCTTAGACCCATCTTTGTACCAGTACACCTGGGCAGAGGGATCTGAGAGCTCACATTGTAAAACAATGGGGCAGCCTGTGTGGATGCTTTTGGTCCTCTCAGCTTCTGGAATTGCCGTAAACCTCACAGGCAGGGCTAAGGATATTTAGATATTTTAATGGTTGCTAATTAGCAAAGATTGTACGTCAAGTAAAGCTTTAAAAGAAGACAAAATATTCTAAACACAAAAGAAAGACAATGGAATAAACAACATAATAAAGATGGTTATTCTCTATAAAAGACACCAGTATTGAAAGAAACTCCACTTACCCTCTACTTCCACATTGAACCTGATGATGTCATCAATGGCATCGCAGCAATACACTCCGGAGTGTGAGAACTCTGCTGATTGGATGACAATTCTCCTCATGGTGCCCTCCGATTGAATGTGAAGACCCTCCATTGTTTGTAATTCCACCCCGTTCTTGAACCAGTGCACTGCAGCTGCCGGGTCCGACAGCTCACAGTAGAGAACAATGGGGTTCCCAATTTCTACAAACTTGTTCCGATCCATTTCTGACATGGACGAAAACTTGACAAGAGGAGCTGCGAATAGAAAAAACAACAAGCATTTTAAACTTGTCACAAATGAAGGTCCTCTTGTGTCGTTGGTGCTAAACATTTGCACATTTTCCCAATTCCAGTTAAAAAAAGAGAACAAAGAAGTCAACCAGGAAAACAGTCAAGAGCAAACTATGACCCGCAAATACCTTGAATGTACAGTGCTGCCGAGTCCCGGATGCCATAGGCAATGAACGTGATCTCCGCCCCATTGTCTGTGTCACGTACTGCTCGAATGCGAAGGGATTCGTGTGTTCGTGAGCGACGCATGAAAAAACGTTCGTCCTCCTGAAGCTGAGTGCCGTTTAAGAACCATGTTCCAATAACTGAAGCGGAGAGCTCGATAGAGAAGACGGCATCTTGTCCCTCGGGCACCAGGGCATCCTGTAAGGGAGCTTGTATTCTGGTCACCGGAACTATAAAAGGAAAATTAAACATTTGTGCATGATTTAGTAAATTAAATCGTAAACTGTGTTGAGTTAAAATAGATATAAGTATAATATATTTAATATAACTTTACTTACCAAGGTGAACAGCTTTAGGGAACTCGACATTGTTGCTCTTTCCATATTTGTTGACGCTGCAAATGCGAAATCGATAATCGGCCTCACATGGTACACTGTCACCGAGGATCTCCACAGACGTGGCAGAATCGGTGGTGAGGCACTGCAGCCACTCCTGTGAACCGGTGCCCACTTCCTGCCGTTCAAGCACGTATCCAGATGGAGGATTCTTACGCGAGTCCTGGGCCGGAGCCCACGATAGAAGAGCAGCATTCGCCCGCTCGGTGTTGATCTGCACACCCACTGGACAACTGGGAGGACAATGTCTGGCCGCTGGAAAAAAGGAGAAACTATAATGCATCAACATCCCTTTGGATGGAATAACTTTTACATGTTGATCCATCCCAAAATACTATGATTAATCTGCATCTTACCTTTCACTCTTAGCTGAGAGGAAGTCTTGGATCTGCCTACAAGGAAAGTCACTAGTCCAGCATCCTGGGGCATCGTGTTGACAAAAACCAGAATGTGAGTTCGACCGAAGGACTTGAGAATTGTCTGATGGGTTTCCCGCAGCTCTGTACCATCTTTGTACCAGTGTATGTCCATCTCTTCCTTTTCCACTTCAACACAAAAGGCAGCGTTTTCACCTTCCAGGACGTCCACCTTCCTCGGGAGCTTCCGCAAGATTGTTCCTGGAAGGAGAACCTTGTGTGAGTGATTCCTGAGCATAGTAATCGTACAAAGATTGTGATTATCTAATGATCTGAAAGTGTAATTAAATTATTTCAGTGTTTTTTTTGGTCTAATTATCGAATAATAATAAAAAAGCAAAACAAGCAGCAATACAATCAATATAGTAGTATATATATATACACACTTCACCCTGGTAGAAAATACATTAATAAAGAGGAATGCCTGACAAATAGTGCTTTCATCTACATCTTTCAGGATTTGCCTTTTCTCTCACGCACCCATCGACAGGTTAGTTTACATTCAGAAAGTTTTGATCTTAAAACAGATATAGTCATGTATGGATTGTCCTCATTTGAGCTGAATATTTTTAGAAACTTTATAGATTCCTCTATACCAAAACCCTGTGGTAAAGATATCTCATAGTGTGTATAAAATGATGTGGTTGGTTTGTCCTTGTGAAATTGGTATTGCTGATTTCCTGATTTACCTTTAACAGCTACCTCTGCAATGCTTCTCCCCCCGTCGGGCATCTCACAGAGGTAAATCCCATCGTCATCAACTCCGATGTCCCGGATGGTTAGTCGTCTTTTTGTTCCCCACTCCTCCATTCCATATTTGTCCCCTGGCTGCAGCCGTCTGTCTTCCAGATACCACGTGATGGCAACTGAGTCCTCTGGAACTTCACACTCCAGAACGGCCAAATCCCGTTCCCACACCTCCAGATCGATGAGGGGCTGCTTGAACCGCACAGGCGGCTCTGAGCCACAGGAGGAAGAAGAACATTAGGGCAATAAAACTTTTTTTATAATGTAATAAAAAAGAAAAGCTTGACAGTGTCATTTCATCAATATAAATGCTTCTGGAGATTCAGTGTGACAAAGACTGGCTCACAGGACACCATCTACTGTGTGTCCGTGTTGTAAACTCTGCAAATTAAAATACATGTGGCCGTAAATTCCAGTGAAGCAAACAAGATGAGCAAAAAGCATGAGACAAGTGGCTTCTTTAGTATCGGAATGGAAAGGACATTAACACATCAGGGTGTCAGATAGGAAATAAACTGTTTGTAACTGACACCGCCAGACAGTTGGGGAACATAAGGATGTGGGTTATATTTAGATTTCTGTGTGCAAAGTTCCTCATTTCGTTGTCGTATTGTTTTTTAAAAATCCAATTAAAAGAGACTGACAATTGATGACATACATTCTCTCATTTTCCATTTATGTCACCTTTAAATCTACCCCCGACCCAACCACTTACGATTAATACTATCTCAAGAGGTACTTTCTCTATCTCTGACTGATGCAGTACAATTCTCTTTTTTTTTTACTGGTGCCAGTGGACTTTCTCTGAGACATGTGAGAAACACGATCCCCTTCCCAGAGATCTGGATCACATGGACGCCTCCCGAGACCTTTCACAAGCTGAGTAACTTTGCAGACATCTCACCGCCGCTGAAATCTACTTGAGGCTTATGGACTTTGCCTGTTTACAAAATGCTACTTTCAAATTTCAGATCTGTAAGACATTACATTTATCCTCCAGATTTGAAAGCAGCTTGTCTAATAATCTCTTTCATAATTATTTTTCCAGCTCACAGGCCGACTGACTTATCCTTTTATGAATCTAACTGACTGATGAGGTAGTGCTTTGTGTGATATATATACAATACTTTCCTTTAGAACAACACCTTTTCATGAAATTGGTTTTATTATATACAAAACTTTCTAACTTTTAATCTTGTGCTGTGGTCGAAACTTCATGAGCATTTTTGTAAGCTTTCTATATATTTCATTCAGTTTTATTTGAGAAAGAATCAATGTATTACCAGAAAAAGTTAAAATTTAATTTTGCCTCGTCTCTCTGGCCTGACCCCAATAAATGTTCTCCATGATGAGATATAGTATCTCACTGACATCATCGCAGCACCAAATGAATTGAAATCTGATCCACGAACACATCACACCCTCACAGTGAGTGTTCAGTTCTAGCATGAAAAGCATCCCAGGCTAGAACTGTGTCTGCCTTTACTCTGCTGTCACTCAAAGAGCTATTACTTTATTCAATGTAAACTTTAGAGTCTTGGCTCCACTGAAGGCGATCTGGACTTACCCTTTACGGAGAGGTGTACAGCGCTGAGGGTTTGGCCTGCTGTGTTCGATGCAGCACAGACATAAACTCCGTTATCCTTCTGCTTACAGTACAGAACTTTAAGCGTGAAGTATCCTTCTCTGTCCTCGTATAACAAGTAACGCCTTCCAGACAGTATCAGCCGGCCGTCTTTCCTCCAGATTATCTCTGGTTTGGGTTTCCCAGTCACAAAGCAGCGGAATTTGGCATGTTTGCCCTCCGTCACGGCAAACATTTTGACTTTGGTAGACTTGGTCACGGTGTCGTCTTTGAGTCGGTTTGGCACTTGCCGACCGATCCTCTGTTTTCCCTGGTGGCCTTTCCAGTGGCCGTTTGTGTAGCCATTACGGTTTCCCTCTTCCTCGTGTCCCGGGCCTGCGTCGACGAGCAACACAGCTCCTGCCAATGATTCCCCAAACTCGTTCCTGGCTTTGCATGTATATACTCCGCCATCCGGGGCACGAGTCTTAAAAATCTTGAGCTGGAACCATCCACCGTCCTGGTAGCCCACAGTGAAATGTGTGCTTTCGAATATTTCATTGAGTTTCCGGCCATCCTTTTCCCAGACGACCTCCGGCCGGGGCTTTCCCCAGAGCTTACAGGAGAAGACGGCATCTTCCCCCCGACCTGCCCGGGTGGAGAGCGGCTTGATGAGGAACCGCGGCTTATTCTCCTCTCGCAGCTCTATCTCCTGGGCCTCGCCCTCCACATTCAGGGTTGCCGCTGCATACGTTTCCCCAATGCTGTTCTTTGCTTTGCAAATGTACTGTCCGCTGTCATCCGTGGTCACGGCAGAAATGATGAGATTGTAAACGTTTCCATCTTCAAAGACCCTGTATTGTCCTTGCAGGTCGATCTTTTCATTGTTCCGCTCCCAGATCACCGCAGGCCGTGGGTCGCCACCGATTTGACACTTCAGAACAGCGTCAGTCCCAGTTTGTACCACCACAGGTCTCGGGTAGGCCAAGAAACGTGGCGCTCCACCAAACACATCCATCGCTGCTTCTCAGTTATCTTTACTTCACCTGTGGCAGCGTCTCACTAGGAAAAGATGATCCAACCCCTGCGGTGCAAATTTCTAAAAAAAGAAACAACAGAATCATCACGTTGACATTAAACAGATTATCTTTTGAACTTTTGGATTTTAATCACTCAACCATATACAAAAAATAACAATACAATTAAACTTTTTTGAAAAATGAGCACAGGAAAGTAAAAACTGAAGAGTAAATCACTGAACCTCTGTCCCTTTTCCATCCATGTGTTTCAGCACAGACGGATATGATTATTAGGGCTAATTGAATTAGATCTGTCTGCAGGAGAGAAAAGCACCGGCGAGCAGTGACAGGGGGAACAACCCAGTCCTGTTGCGACAGCAGCCACAACACATCTAGCCAGTACAGCTGGTGCTGTATTTCAATGGGAAAGTACTTAATATAGCATGCCCTAAATAAAGATCCGTGTGTCAGGTATCACAAAGACAGCTCTGAGAGCCGCATGCTCACACAAACACTGGCAGAAATCACAGTCTGCCCACCCAAGAGACCTAGCAGTCAAAATATGCTGGCCCCTATCACACCCTTTGTTGGCAGCTCTGATCAGGAATTCTCTCTTTAAATGTCAATGTTAAAATGATTTTTCTGTCGCTTTCTTGAATAAATCTGTCCTATGACTGCAAGCTATCCTAAAAAGTTGGTTCATAGTTTACAATTCCCTCTCTCCCGTTGAAATTTTTTTTTGTGAGATTTTATTCTTTGACTAAAGCGTTTCCTCGAGGAGCCTTTTGGATAAATCAAGCAGTGTTTCAGGTCTGTTAAGTCAGGATTGTGCTTTTAAAATAGTTTACATTTTCGACATGGTCAATGCAGCCACGTAGCTGTCAATAATAATATATAAAATATAACATATATGATAATATTACACAAAATGAATGCTAATTATGATAATATAATATTTAAACACTAAAGGAACAAAACCAACTGTTGCAAAATAATGAAATAGTTTTCTTAGAAACTTTTCATTCCCTCTGTGATTTACATGACAACCGATTTAACTCAAACCATTTTTACATTATTCAGCTTTGGTTGGTTGTTGTAAAAGAGATTTGAAAATTGTAACCAATTATCTTAAAATTCAACTGAAAGTCGGTTATATTAAAAAAAGTCTTTGAATACACAATTTGACATAAATGATCAAAAAATCCACGATTTCTTTTTGCTTTTTGCATCGCCACATGTTTTACTAGGACAGTTTGCACATAGTGTTGAAAGAGTGTTCAATATTCCCTCTGGAGGTTTAAAGAGAGGAGATTAACCCCTGTGTTTACTTGTGTGATTTAATTGGAATGACCTCTGCCCCTTGTGAAGCTGTGCCGTGTACCCCCCCGTATGACCTACCTCGCTTCAGTCGCCAGGAACGACCGTCAACATACATTCCGCAATTGCAATCTTGCTTCGAGCTGAGAAGCAATGCCACCCGTCTCCTGAAGGCTGAGTAATGTCCCAGGTTGACTTCGGATTCAGACACATGCTCCTCAAAGGTCCCAAGTTCCTCTCCAGTTCATGTGTGAGACGCTCTGTCCCCGAGGAGGGAGGGGACACTGGACCTCACTATCCTCACGAGATTCCCGCTTAACAACTTCGGAGTGGTCCCACGATCTCTGTGTTGTTCAGGCCTCAGACACCCCAAGTGTCATTGTTCGTGGAATACCGATAAATGCTTTTGCAGCTGCTGCTGTCCCCTAAAAATACTGGCTGCCTCGATGACAGCAGTGAAGATAAGTCCGGCACTTCCATTCACTTGCCAGCAGAGGCTAAAGATAGTTCAGGTGGCCAGTGTGGGGGGGGCGGGGGGGCTGCGTAGCTTACTCGAGGCTTTGCAATAAAATCGAAAAGAGCAAGCGTCAGGGGCGTCGTTTAAAAAACTGTGCGTAGGATGATTCATACTAAAAGTGTTTGTGCGCACGGAAGCTAAAAATTGTGAACGTGAAAAACGCGCAAACCTGAAGGTGATGTTCCCTTAATAAATCACAGTCCTCCTGGAAGCATGCGTACGAGGATCTGCCTCATGCCCCGCCCCCTACACGCCCACATGCATCCATACATAGTCAATGCAAAGCAGCTCATGAATATTAAATTGTCATGCTGACCAATCGGGTTCCACTGTGAATCGTGATGAAAAGAAGGAGCACAGCTTTCTGATAGAGATATGGAAGTGATTGTTGGTGAGCTGGAGGTAAAGACATTGATGAAATGTCATTAGTAAAGAAAATACACTGGCACACTGCTACTACCACAGGTGTAGTATCGGCAATATGTATATGTGTATATTTTAATCATCCAAAACTGCAGGATTATTAAATACAGAGACAGCTGCGATATCTTTAATCTATAAAAAGTATGTTTTTTAGGGGATCAAACCACCGGCCTTCTGGTAAGAGGAACACTCCTCTCTTCCTCCTGAGACAGAGACATCTGTGGCTTTTTTGCCTTATTGACAAATGTCACATAAACCCAGAGTGCTGCAGACCACCCCTAGTATTCTTTAATGTTTGTTTATCCACAGTATCTCTTGGACTTTATTTCTAAAATAACAACAAACAAAAAAGTTATTTAAACCTTACATTATTGGGGAAATACTTTGTAATAACAATATATAAGTTGCACCATATGTTGATGATGTACAGTCCTTTGTCTGCATGTTTTCCTTAAAAGAGGCCTTACATAGAAAGGAAATGGAAGTTTGCAGAAGCCCATTGGACCAATAGGGTTGGACGCTTGACAATAATGTCAACACCCCTACAACGTGTCATGAAGGCCAAGGTCAAGCTCCCTAACCAGCTTTGCCTGTCTGCTGCTGAGAACTAGGAAGGATTGTATGGAGGTTAGATTCAGACATTTATTTCATGGTGCGGAAGAGGCTGCTCGGGGAAACTTCAGAATCTGAAGAGTGACGTTCAAACTGGAGATGGAAATGAAAGAAAGAATGTTTTTATCTGTTGTTTAAATTGTCCATTTTATCAAATATATCTTCCATAAGTTGACAGTTTGTGTTTGTTTTAGTGAAACTTAGAATGTCATATCGAAGTATAAAACAAGGTATTGAGAATAATGTTGCAATATTACGAGAAGAAAGTCGTAATTGAGAAGAAAGTCAAAGAGACAACTTCCAAGTCTGTCTGGTTCTCTTTTCAGAAAAGACTAAACTTTTCCTGATACTTAGAAAATAATGTGATGCTGATGAGACAAGATATTTAGTATATATTTGTTGAATCTATAATAAAGTACATTATGTCACATATTCCTAACGTACGCAACAGGCTGATCTTCTGATGTTCCTCTCTAAATTATTTTAATAATATTATTACTCTCCTCCTGTCACTCACTGCCGGTTAAAACAATTTTGGAATCCACCATCCACAGTTGCAGGTAAAATAAAAGTTAATTTCTACCATAGATATATATTATATCTGATCCTGTGCCTTGTGAAAATGAGATTGGCCAGCACGTGGACTTGGGATTTTCCAGTGTGTGAGTCTGGAGTGTGATTGTGGGACTTGGCCTCAGCATTGGCTGCAGTGTCTCTTCAGCTGTTTGCCGGCTCCACAGTCCCTCCTCCCTGATTTCAGCTGTTGGACGTAATCTGATATAAGTCAGAGCCCTGTAGCCGGTTATGAAATGCTTTGTGCGTACAACTGAGGAACAACAGTTGTTCTATTATCACAACTCAGATCAACAGAACCGGGGAACATCTATCTAGAGAAACGTTGTTGACTGGGTCACAGAATTCACAAAAAGCTTCAGATTAATAAACAGGTTTCTTGTTTACAGACATCACTGAGTCCACATACACAGACACTTGTACTCTAATATACAATAATGTTGTATATTCTTGCATATCTGCTGCTCATGGTGAGGGTCTGAGTCTTTGGGAAAATCTGCATTTGTGTTGTGATTCGAGTGATTTGATCTGGACCAGTAATTCTGACCAGTACAACGACTCCTGCTAGTTGTCAATGAGAGACCAGTTGAACTTCATAGTGGACAGCTATGATCCACTGGAAGAGGACATAGCAAAGGTCCTGAAGCTGGTGGACCACGTTTCTGTGGTTTCCCAGGGCGATTATTCAAACTGCCTCACAAGAGTTCTGAAAATGTCATCAATTTGAATTACATCAGTGTCAGTGGAGAGTTTTAGGCTGTTGCGATCACACCTTGAATTAATTTGGTTCTAACCAAAGCTGAAAAAAAGTCTGTACGAACCCAGAGACCAACAGCTTTCATACCCAGTCACGATAAAGCACATACAGAGTTTTAAAATTGAGCTAAACGACATATTGAGGTTTTATTGTCCTCTGTCATTCACATTACATTTAAGAAGCAACAGCAACTGGTGACTATTTTATTTAATTTTTAAGGAACATTACAAAGTATGATAAAACACAATTGATTCAAATATTTTATCAAAGAAGACTCATTAGGAACATATTTTATTATAGTGGTGTTGTCTAACTCCATGTATATTGTATTTATTTTTATTTTAATCTTTCATTGTCGTCTGTATTCTTTTTGTAAAGTATTTTGAAACATAGTTCAGAAAATAAATAAATATAAACAATACAAACTCGGTGACTTGTGAGACTCTAAACTTGTGAATTGACTCTTATGAAATGTCATCAAAGGTTCATGTATTTATTCCAGAGATGTGAGATGACGTTAATGCTCAACAAACCTGTCATCAGTAGATTTCATCTCCTA
This sequence comes from Limanda limanda, assembly GCF_963576545.1. Taxonomy (NCBI): domain Eukaryota; kingdom Metazoa; phylum Chordata; class Actinopteri; order Pleuronectiformes; family Pleuronectidae; genus Limanda; species Limanda limanda. The sequence goes on from NC_083651.1 coordinate 3,498,687, forward strand.
TTCCAGATCACTTCCCCTTTAACATAACTTAGCCCGTGACATCCTGTGTGTAAACCATCATTACGTCACTGTGGCCCAAACCCTGTTGGATCTCAGTAAATCCTCGTCCTTTCTTCAGAACTGCTCCGAATGTGAATTCCAGCTGTGCACACATGACAGTGACGTGTTTCTCTTGACTGTTCTGCAGCGCTACACAAACTTTCAGTGTGAGGTTAAGCCTTTATCCACAGCAGCGCTCATTTGCCAACATCGCCAGAAAGTGACGACATTTATCTTCAGGCTTTTATTTAACTGCACAGAATGAGTCATTTCATGGCAAAGCTATTTCCGCTTTTATTGTTCACGGTGGCTTTGGGCCAGCAACGTGTTGATTGGGCCTTTTTTCCGTTTCTCATAATGAACAATGGCCTGGACTGAGTTTGCCTTTTAGCTTTTAGAGTAATTGTCGTGTATGTGTGTGTGACATCCGTGATAAGGTGAAGCCAAGTATGCATTACACATTATGACTGATGAAATGATGTGAAAGTTTGAATAAGAAAGTCTTTTGAATGCAATGCAAAGCAAAAAAAAGTGTGTGTGTGGACATAACATTTATATAATGAGCTACATATTTAATGATAACTCATTTACAGTCATTTTACATGATTTGTTTGTGCAATATAATAAAGCAGGAAATGTTATCAAATAAAAACAAAAATAAACGAATATACATGTTTTCTATAAAATGGGGATTTATTTTCTACAGTTTGTATCTCGTGTTCCTGGGTAATTGTCAGAGATTTTGTTTGAAAACTACATTGCTCATTAATTGTCTGTATTGAATCTGTATTGAGTTGACATCCAAACCTCCACTCTGGATATTATTATAAGCAAAAATAAAAGGACAGAAGCTACTACTCTGGCACTTTGCTTATGACGAATGATGATGACTGAAGTTGTGTTTTCATGGCAGAGCTGCAGGATACACAAACCTCTTTGTGGACGGTCCCACTTTGCTCTGTGTGAGGCTCCAGAGCCACACGTCCAACAGAGAGTTGTGTCTTTCTGTTCCCTGACACTGGAATGTGAGCCGAGCAGTCGTTCCCCGAGCCGTGGACGTGTTCAGACAGAAGCCTGCAGGCCACAGATGGAGCCACAGTTCTGTAATGCTGGAGGACTGCACCCAACGCTGTTTTACCTGCGATGACAAACATGCTCAAACAACATTAAAGCAGATGGCAGCAATACCTGGAGCGAGTTAAAAAAAAACCTGTTCAACCAAACTGATGAATTCATGATCTGGTAACGTTGTCGTATCCCTGGAAAGAAGAAGACATGCTGCTGCAGCCAATGTGCACCAATAGGTTGTGACTTCTTTGTGTCAGTGGAGAGAAAACAACTTCTCTGAGTGATTTAATATATATTTCATCTTGCTTTATGTATCTGACACATTTCTGAATCTGAAACAACAAGCAGACAATGAGCTGCCAGGAAACTAAGTTTTCACATCTCAACAAATCCAACAAAGAAAATTAAATGGAAAAATGAGAACAACCCAGCACGTCACACAGTAAAAACCAAACTCTACCAGCAGTATTTAAATCAGGCAGACAGCAGGGCATTAATGAATAGTAACAGGACCCCAATCAAGCGTTCCCTCTGCAAGGCTTGGAAAGAAAACCAACTCTACCCTCTGGTGGCCAAGTTGTGAAAGTGCAGCGTGCCCCAATTTAGCTCAGCCAAATCAAATACTAACTGTGGTTTAATATGATTTATTCATCTCTAGTTTCATCATCATCAGAGCTGAGGGTGAAAGGTGCAGCTCATATTCATATCACTTGTCAAGCAATATTACTTTGTTAATTAAGTTAATGTTCCAAAGCATCTTCTCAAGTTTTAAGATCCATCTTCAGAATGTTTTCAAAACAATAACAGAGAATTTTTTTTTTAAAGTTTTGCACAATTTAGTTTGATGTGAAATCACGTGGAGCTGCTATGACCAAATATTCTAACAATACAGAAGTTACATTTGAGGAATGAAGTGATCAAACCTGGATATTCCTCAGGTAGGTCTCACCTTCCTCTTACCTCTGAGCAACATAAAGCAAAGCAAACACGTCTCTCAGTGACACTTCATGGTCTCATTGTCCCGCTGAGTCCTGTGAGACGTGAGGCGGCTGCAGCTGGAGAGGCTGCAGTGACAGAGTCAACACAACATGAAACACAACACAACATGAAACACAACACAACATGAATGACTGCACATCCTCCGGTGGAACAACTTCAGTTTGCACAGCTCAAGCTGCAGTTTGTCATCTTTTCACATCCACTCCAGTTATAGTCCACTCAGGGTCTGTCAGAGAGGACACAGAACAATCACAATTATATTAATAAATCAATACTTGTTATTATTCTCTTTATTATTATAATTAGTGCTATTAGTAGTAGTTGTATTATCCTTTGTTCGAAACATCCCTTGGTCAGTTTTCTTTTATTTTGTGGAATGAAAGTACACTTTTTAATTTAATTTAATGGATTCCTCTCATTGCTCAACTAATAAAAGAGAATTAGAAATACTTATAAAAACACATGCTCATAATAATGAGCTCTTCTACAATCTGTTATTCATACTTTATTCCTCCCTTTACGATATACCTATATGAAATGTTCTCTTTATATAAAGTTTATCTGGGATTTGTTTTGTTTTGTGTTGTCTTTACTTTACTGGTGTGGTTTTCAGCCATTAGTGGTTTCTACCACATCCCACACTTACTTTTACATGTCATGTATGTATTTAGTTTTTAGTTTGTGTTGGATAAACAAAGTTCATTGGTAATAGAATCATATTATATGGCCATTTATTTTTTATTATCATCAGTAATAGAAGTAGGAATCATATTATTCTTGCCATGATTATTAATATGATTGTGTATTTTCAAATAGTATCTTCATCACAGCATATTTTGTATTTATTTATTTACTTATCTGGGTGGGGGGTGCTGGGGGGGGGGGCTGACACGTGTCCCTGAACTCTAATTGCAGGTTGACAGACTTTGGAGGTGGTTCCCTTCTAGGACCTGGCGGAAGTCCCCGCTGTGCGCCCCTGGTCTCACCTCTCTCTCTCTCTCTCTCTCTCTCCCTCTCTCTCCCCCCCCCCCCTCTCTCTCTCTCTCTCTCCCTCTCTCTCTCTCTCTCTCACTCCTCCTCTCTGTCTCCAGTGGAGCTGCCGTGTCTCCATCAGCTGTTCTGGCTTCGTGCTGCTGCTGCGGTGCTGGACTCTCTCTCTCTCTCTCTCCCTCTCTTCCGCCCCCCGTCCGATAACCCAGGGAAAGAAGCAGAAGAAATCAACATGAGGTACTTGTAATGGAACTTCTCTCTCTCCCCCCCACCACCCCTGTGTGTGGCAGTGTTCTGAGTTGTGTTGGATGTGAGAGTTTATGTGCTCTGGTTCCTCTGCAGGTGTCCGTGGCTGCAGCGCCTGGTCGCCTGCGTCCTGCTCCTCGTCGGTCCAGCGTCATCACAGTGGCCAGGTGAGAGAAACCCAGGAGCAGGGTTAGGGTTACACATGCATAACTCTGTCTCTAGTCCTCACTGTCTGTGGTGGAGGGAAATATATTACAATGCTGGTTTTATACTGGTTTAATATCCTTTTGGGATCTGGCTGGAGTTGTTTATTCTTATTTATGTCCCTTCATTTACCAGAAAAGTTCCAAAAGTTGGCTCGTCTCTGTCATGATGCTGAGTTGCTGCTGTGCTTCACATTAGTTCCCTGACACATCGAAGACTCTGCATCTTCAGCCTCTTTATCGAACCACTTGTTGAGTAAAGTTTCACGGCTGCTGCTGAAAACTGTGATCAGGATCCAGCTTCAGCAGGTTGCTGGTCTCAGAAGGTCAAAGTTGAGACCGTTTACAAGTTTTTCCCTCGAGTCCAAAGTCCAGAGTGATCAGAGACATACAGCGTGTCTGTGTCTTTACTCTGTGTCTGACCAGAGACGTGTGACCCCCCCCCACCAACCATGTAATGACCTGTTAACCCAAACGACAAGAAGCAGAATTGCCAACTAGTCTCTATCCAGATGTTTTGGAGTCAGTGCACCTGAGCAGGAGGCAGTGGCCCATCTGTAACAGTGTCGGAGGGCGACAGGCGCCACTGGATGAATAAAACCTCTCTTCTGCTCCTGAATAATTTATCTGTGAAGCTTCGTTTCATTTAGTCCCCGTGCAGCTGGAGAGAAGTGTGGCTGTCAGGTGATAGGGAGAGGAAACTGAGAGGATGTCCATTAATATTTGATCGCTAATAGAGGGAAGCAGCATTTGGGTGCTCTGATGAACTTTGCCTGTTAAATTGACTCATATATCTTTATTTTTTATAGTGTATCACATCTTGAAGTGAAGCAGGTTTGATGACACATTGTTTTTTAGGGTAAACCATCTTCAAGTGAACTCTCCAGCAGTGTGACATTCTCCCAGGAATGCTGAGCTGTCTGTGTGTGTCCGGGCTGAAAGGACCTGTCGCTCAGTCTCAGGAGCTCGGCCTTTGGTCGCCCGGGACATGCTTGAATTAGGTCCGATTCATTCCCCCAATCCCTGACTGGGTCAGGAATCCCTATTGTCATGTGATCTTTGACATGCACCCAGCGTGGTTTTTGCCTGAAGGGAGCAGGGGCGAGGTGGGGGGAGGGGAGGGTCTGTAAGGAGACACCCCGCCGTGCTATTTAATGGCTGAATTAGATGCCACATTAAAAATCACAGCTGGTTTGAGGGTTTCTCCTTTTCAGAGTCGGCCACAGGGACATGAAAGCCATTTGAAACATTACACATCAGGGATGAATGGAACTGGCTGTGCTGGGAAGTGTTAACGAAATTATAACATTTATATTTTGTCATAATATATTTTATTAAATGGCCTGTAGCTTCCATCTGATAGTAGTGAGCTCTGATTGGTGAAACTGTTGTTGCAGTGATGGAGCATTTTGACAAACATCTGTCGACGTGTCACTGTATGGCTGTAACATCTGCTTCCATACATAGATAAAGATCTGAACTTTCTTTCCTGTTGTTGAAAAAAATACGTTTAGCTCATAAGAAATCTTTAAAGTGAGACACATTTTCATTTCGTCTTCTAGTTTTCTTTGTACAGCTGTTTCAATTTATTCATAGCTGGAATTAAAATAAAAATAAAACTCTTTTAAAGTTTCTTCCGGCCTAAATAAATGTGCTAAACTTACAACCTGTACAAAGCCTGTAGTGGCTTTTATTAAACTGTCTGGTTAGATGTTGAACTTACATAGATCCCCAAAAAATGAACTATGATGAACACTGGATATGCTGGGACACACACATTTCTTATTAAGTGGCTTTTGCAAATGATAATAGATGCCAAATATCTTATGCATCTTGTTTATGCGCTGACACCCCCTCATACATCATATAACTGACCTCATACATGTGAGGTCAGTTTAATAAAAATCATCAAATGTGCAAGTACAGCAATTCCTAGAATACATGTGATTCTGCACGTCGTGTTACTTCATAAGTAATCGAGAATCCTCGCAGGATTACTGATTGATGTCCACTCATTAATTTAAAAGTTCCTCACCAAAAATAAAAGTTTTCCCTGCTGCTGTTGCATCGGAGCCTCGGTCGGGATCATAGCGGCTCTTAAATGAAATAAATGGAGCGACTGTGCCGAGATTCTGTTGACTCAGTGAACCTTGTGATGTCTAATCCCTGGATTTTCTCGTCAGTAAACCTACTTATTCATGATCGACATTTCTGCTGCTTTCCCATTAGGTCTGTAAGTTCTTTCCAGCGTTAGCTTTGTCATGTTGTGTCAGCCACCGGCATTTACACAGACCATTTAACCTCCTCCGCTGGGGAGATGTTTACGTCTTGAACTGTGCGAGTCGGGCTCTGCTCTGCGACTTTCAGTCTAAGCTTACGGGTGCGTGTGAGGTTGCGGGTGGGGGTCATCCCAAATGTCAAGTGGACGTCTGGATGTCCGTGTCTGGCTCCCCTGTTGCTTCTGCATTTTCAAAAAAACTCCACTCAAGCAGCTGATGCTTCCCTTTGTGTCTTTGTGCTCTTACATGAGCCACTTTGTCAACTGTCAGTCAACGAGTCACACGTCAGGGTCCAGGTCACTGATAATATCGGTCAGAAGTCTCAGTAATGGACTGGACGAGCCTTTTAGAGCTGCATGCGATGCTTAGCTTTGAAAACATCTGAGAGTCCACATGAGGCTGTTTCTTTAGTTTCATGAAGACAATCAAAACAATGTTTACAAGCTCATTTCGAGCTGAGGCTGCTTGTGTGTCTCTGAAAACTCACCCAGCGTAACTGGACCTGTCTCTTAACCCGGCACAGCTGTCAAAGACCCGGGGACAGAGACAAGTGAAACACACGAGGGGGGGGAGGCTGGAAAAGGAAATGTAGATTTGGTTTAGTTTACTTCAATGTAGACGTGTTTTTCTAAGAAACCCACGGTGGTCACATCCTGCTTTGATTACTTAAGCCGACCCATCTGGAGCCTGTAGCGAATCTAGACAGTTGTATATCTGTGCTGGAAGTAGAAGAACCAGGCGCCCGGCTTGAATTAGTCTGCGTGCGCACATCAGCATTTTTTCAAAATTTCTCACTGTCAGTAAAACACGTTGTATTTCGTCAACTTTTCAAGGCATTTTAGAAAATTTATTTTTGTGTATTACCTTTATTCTTATAATCACTGTCTCATATTTATTATAACATCTTTTTAAGAACCCCACCCAGAGACATACATACCAACTACAATGCAAATCCCAATTTTAATGGAATCAAGCTGTACCAAATTTCAACACGCTCATAGCATCAGTCGTCCAAAGTTTCATCAAGATCCATGAATTATTCCCTAGGAGATCAGTGAAAATGTCCAAAAAGTACCCGATGTTCCTCCATCTGATCTGGAGCTGCACCAACAATCTATTAATAATGTGTTCTACAGCTACTGAGTTCACGGTTGCATCATTATGTGGTGAAAAAATGGTACAAAGAGCATAAGGCCAAATACCCGAGACCAACCTTAAATTCAGCAGATACCAAGTTAAACTGAAAGAATGTTTTTCTGACTAAAGGCAGATGGAAGTAACTGGACGGTAGCTGAGATCAAACCTGTGGAGTGAGAAGAGAAACACCCTTCCACAGGCGGAAGACTGACCTGATATAGAAATATGATATTGATTATTGATAAAATACAGATTTGTCAGCATTGCCATATAGGGCTGGGCGATATGGGAAAAAATGTTATCACGATGTGTTTTTCCATATTGATCGATCTCGATTCTTAACACGATATGTAGCTTTTGATCAGTTTCCTGAAGCCGTCCCTCTCCACTGTGCTCAGGGGCATCATATCTGTAGCTAAGCAATAAGTTATAGCGCTCGTTATATTTTTTCCCCGCTTCGATTGTTTTCATATGGGGCAATGGCTGCAAAACACTACTGGATGGACTGTTGTTTTGCTAACATAGCGATGCTAACGTTAGCGATGCTAACAGGAGACGTAGTGGTCTTGCCTGTCTCTTTGTTTGGTGTCGTGCAAACTTGAGCCCGCAGAGTCAAACTCTCTGTGTAATCACTGGGATGGAGCCGTCTCAGGTGATTGAAAAGGTTTGTGGTGTTTCCCGTCCTGGCTGGTACCGACCGCCGGCTTCGTCTGCTCCTCGTCTTTTTAGCCGTATCCAAACCACGTCCACACAACTGACGTCGCGTTACGCTTTTTTCCGACAATGTCTTCGGTTCCGGGTGATGTAGTGATGTCGCTCTCACATTCGGCATTATTTTCGCTGTCCCCGACTTCAGTTTCACTAATTTTTTCTCCTTTTTCCAACTTCGTTCTCTCTTGTTCTCTCTCTCGCAACTGCAGCTACTCTCACGATGGGAAGGGGGCGTGTCGTGTCCTGCCTGCAGCCGGCAGACTCCGACACTGTTGTTGCGCTTACTTTTGCCACGTGAGATCGAATACATGTCACGAGGAGATAATCGAAATCGATCTAAATTTTATCGCGATCCCGAATCGGGATCGAACAATCGCCCAGCCCTATTGCCATATGTACAGTGCTCCGTTCTGTACTCGCTCTGATCCCCATCGTGTTTTCCGACCTCCTCCTGAACGCTGCTGACAGCTGGTATCAGTATTTTTATGTGCTCCGGCCGCTCAGCGTTTCAGGTGCAAGCGGCTGCTCTCTCATGCCGGCCCCCCGATGTCAAAATGCCGGGTTTGTCGGAGGCAAAATACAGAGGGACACGGTAATTGCTACTTGTGTTGGGAGAGGAGAGGACTTGTAGGGCCACTTGCTCTGCACACCCAACCATCTCCAGTGCTAATGGCACACTGAGTGGCCTCTTAGCTCTCAGCACCTCTTTCCTGTTGGTGGTGAAACCCTCACTTATTTGCTTGTCTTTCCCAGCTCTCTTGAAGGTGTGAGGCCGTGCTCTGCAAATAACAGGACTTTACAGTACGAGCAGGTTTTTGTTTCCAACAACCGAGCATCAAGCAAAATGGAAGAAGCGGATACATTACCCACTTTTGAAAGTGACCCTCCCACCTCGAGATTTGGTCATACGAAGAAAATGGAAATGTGTTTGCTTCAGAAAAGTTTTTCCACAAATTGCATTTATGAGGATTAGGGTTGCAAAATTCCGGGAATATTCAAAGTTGGAAACTTTCCATGGGAATTAACGGGAATTAACAGGATTAAACTGGAAATGTTGCTGGTAATTTATACTAACTGTATTTACCTTGTCATATACAGACATAAATATAAACATTTTGTTGTGTCATAGGCTGATTTGAGCCCTGAGGAAACTTTGGGCACTTGACTATATGCTTCTGCATCGTTGTGTCATTCTTAACATAGGTCTTTGCACAGTATTTGCTAATGTACACAGCCTTTCCTTCTACATTGGATGGGGTGAAATGTCTCCACACATGAGATAGTGCACGTGGCATTGTTCTGTAGAATAAGATGAGAAAAAAGTTTGTAAAAAAACACTAATGCAATGCCAGAGATATAAATAGTTAGCCAAACAATTGGAATAGTCTGTAAACATATTTTACAATTGATGGATAAATGAATGGAAATAGGCTAGATGAACAGATGAACAATCCTCAATCAGCATGCTAATATATTTTCCCCAGTAATATCATGGAAACTTACCTGACTAGTCCTGCACACTACAGCAGGCCTCAATAGCCCTGCTGTAGAGTGAAGCATGCTGGGAGTTATCTGTGCATGTGATGGAAGAATGCACAGTGGAGGGTTGAAACTCAGCGTACAGTGTGTGCTGCATTCCATACATCTTTAAAATAGTGTTTTGAATGATGTTTTTATTGCTCAGCGTTTAATTTGCATAGTTTTTTTTTTTTCAAAATTCCCAAAATTCCCGAGCTTAATATTCCCGTAATATTCCGCCCCTTTGCAACCCTAATGAGGATTGATAGTGAGACTTTTCCATGCTGCAAAAAAACCCCCTAGATTACATCTGCCATGGGTCGACATACAGTAACAACAGTATATGCTTCTATTATGTAAGAAATGCTGTGTTCTAAACCTGATGACCTCTCAAACCACCCTGGAAAAGGGGCGTTCAGCTCCTTCAGAGAGCCTTAGAGTCCAGGGCCGGCTTACATCTACTGCTGTGTGGTCAGCTTGTCAGCACTGTACGCTCCCCTCACTGGGAACACTGGTTTCCATGGCCACCAGGTGCAGATTTTTCCACCACAAAGCTGTATTTGGCCGTCGCAAAGGAAACCGGATCCATCTACCTGGCACTTTGTCTCAGTCACCGGCTTTGGGGAGTGATCGCTCGTTCTTGTACTGACAGTCTGCTGAACGCAGGGAGACATGAAACTAGAGACCACCCCCCCCACCCACCCACCACCACCACCACCTTCTCCACCCATTTACGTTCTCTTGTCCTAAAGAAATCTATACCATCAGCTTTTCACTCTCCATGAACTGGGACCGGGTTCAGAGTGACCGAGGCTGCCTTATGTCCTCTCCCCCGCCCCCCCCCCCCCCGATGTTGTTTTCAGGTAACCCTGCAGACTCAAACCTGAAATAAGCATGTATTAGCTGTCAGACGTGAGCACTGTTGATACAAGCCCAAGCTACCACCCAATGCGTTTTTTCTTTTTAATGAATGAATAGACCATTCAGTATTTCATGAGGCCCCTCTTGGGAATGTCATTGTGTGTTTCAAACCTCACTTGCCGTTATATTCCTCTTCTTTTTCCTGCTCTCTCCATGTCTTCTTATCTTTCGATTGACTCTCGTGACGCGCCGGGTCCGCTTTTCAGGGCATCCTTGAATTCCACTCATTCACCCGTCCTTCAAGAGCTGCCATGTCTGCAGGCAACACTCTTTTTAACCCTCTCGCAAAATCTCACACCATGGGGGTGTGAACTGAGGAGAATCCCATGGGACGGGGAGATTACCATCAAGTGGAGAGCTCCTGTGACAAAAGAGGGATTTGCTGAGTCCTGTACCTCTGTCCTCCACTTTTGTATGGTCCTGCTGGAAGTGGGACTGGAGGGGATTCGAGGCGAGGGATGGAATTCGATGACATGACCTGTCTTCACTGTACCTGTCAGAAACGGAGAGGGGGACTTTTCAGATCTCGTCGCTATTGGTGTAAAGTCGGGTAATCAAACACAGGAAAAGGAAGAACAAGGGTTTGTGTTGTCGTTGGCTGAGCCTGCCAGTGTTTGTGCTCCGAAGTTAAGTGCCTCACGTCACCAACTTTCATGCATTGGAGAAAATCTTTTTAAAGACGTGCCATTATCTTTGCTTTTGTGTAAACGTCCTTGCTTGACGGCGCAGCGAGACGCAGGACTTTGGGTCTTGTTGGATCATGCGCTGAGCCCGGATTTGTGCAAAGCAAAAGCCTCGGCTGCTCATAACTTGGAAGCTGCTAATTGTTGTGTGAATCATGGGCTTCCAGACAATAAAGGGTGCCCTCTATTCACTCTGTGGATGTTACGGGCCAGGTGGCACCGTGCCATCCATTGAGAGGTTTAGAGAGCAGGAACATAGGCCAACCAAGGGGATGTTAAATATTTAGAGGGCCAGTGAAAGATTTGCAAGGCTGTTCATCTACTGAGACGGTGGCATTTTCAGTCGGGGAGACGAGCTGGAAGGTCCGCAGTCGAATTCCCGACCTCATTGGTCACCTCCCTGGCTGAGACGTCCCCTTGAATCTCAGTTACTGTCGTGTTCAGCAGAACCCCGGGGTTTCACAAGGGAAGTTTACAACCTTGTTATTTCGACTTGTTAATGTCGAATTAAAGTCTTCGTAACCTTGAGTTTCCTGGGTTGAGTGAAAATCTGGATAGACGGTAAGAATGCTAGAGAATACTTGCGTTCACGGCTCAATCTATGCAGGATTAGATATGCCTCTATTTGAATCAACACAGCTGTCTACACACACACACACACACTGTGTAAATGCTTGCAAATCACCACAACCCAAAGTGTGTTTGTGTTTTATCGAGCACCGAGAATAATCTATAGGGCAAAGTTCAAAGAACTGGTTAGAATAGAATGAAATGACGAGGTGGACTCATACCTGGTGGTCCCCTGTCAGCCTGGTGTTTCAGGGCGTGCTCACCTCGGGTCTTACAGTGGGTTCTGTGCTTGTTTTCACTATAAAGGCCTTGGGCTTAGAATAACATATGTATATACGCATGTATGAGCATACCATACATTCATAGATCAGATCAGACGAGGAAGTTGTGTTTGAGAAGAAATCCCCGACCCCTCTGTGTATATTTAATCTTTTTCCTGCGTCGCTTGTGTGTCTGCATTGCACATGATATCCATACAGGTATAATAACAACAAGTCTCACCGCCCATGTTGGGTGTCATGTTTGAAACACTGTACTCTAACTCAATACGCTCAATTTCGAAGTCACACATCTCGTCCGTGGAGCCCAAATGTTTCCCGGTTGGTTCACTCGGTTCATTTGTTTCATATCAGGTTGGTGCAGCGGCTTACCAAAGCCCCATCACGTGGATTGTAACATGCCTTTGCTTGGCTTAAGCTGAAACAGAGGAAGACCATGACCTGTGGGCTTTTTGTGCTAAAGGACCCATCAGGGGGGAACAATGAATGCTGGCACCCTGGACCCCAGTCTGGCCTGTACTAATTGAGGGCCCTGATATTGTCTCGTCAATGAAAGCCCTCTTTGTCCCACTTACAGATCTTCATCTACTGTATCTCCCGGGCCTCTGATATAGCCCCGGGCATAACGTCATTCCCCTCCAGCCATTGTCACCGTTCATTAGAGGGGATTAAAGTGTCAGATGAAGGTGAAGCATATGATGCCCGATCTTATTCACTGAGGGGAGGCGGAAAGTGTTTTGCCGCGTAAGCTAAAGGTTTGTGCCCCCTTCAACACCCGTTGCCGGGGATGAGACTTCGCCTTTGAGGGGTGAGGGGGTGTATCGATTCTGAAACCAAGACTGAAACCACGATATTAATGTCCACAAAGTTGTATTGTGTTACGGGACAATGAAAGTGCGACACCCAAACCCACTGCCACTGCTGTCGAGCTCTTGTTACGCTTCTGATTTAGCAAAACTCATTTTGCATTTCAAAATCTACATCGTAAATGTTTATATTACGAGTCCATTTAAAGTTTCGGGTTAAATCATAACTGGAGGGAACGAGGGTCAAAGTCTATGTTTCTTATTAATCTTTGTGGGATTGATGCTTGGTAGCCAAGCAACAAGGATCAGGGCTGGAAAGCCGGTGGTGGCTCTCAGCTGTGAGTTTATTTTAAATGAGGTGACAGGTTTGAGCACCAATCAACTCAGAAGATTCGTCCACTTGAGCCACATTTACATTTGTGCTGGTCCAGTCCCGGGCAGATAAGTGGGAGATGGCAGACATACCTTACTTTCATGTCGTTTGTTTTCAGATGTTTCCCTCCGAGTGTGAAATTTCTATCAGTCGGCAGATGTCAAGGGTTTTCACCTATGGTTTCCTTCAATGCACAGAGGAAGCTTTGCAACATAAAGAGAAGTGCCTCACCCCCAGCCGCCCCCCCCTCTTTCATGGTCGGATTTACTGTCAAAGTGTTGATCTGCATTGACATGTTCTTGAAGTGCTTTGCAAACCTGAAACTCAACACTCGAGCGAGGCCTATAGTGGGTTCAAAGAACCAGCGGAGGGACAAAGAGACGGCACCGGCCAACAGACCCCATCTGACAATCTGCTGCTTGCACAATGCAGCGCGTGCAGCAACGAGAACTCGGCCTGCACATTCTTTCCACATGAAGCCCACGTCTTCTGTGGAGGATGTCATCTCCTTAACAACAACAGGAGTGGATGGAGATTCGTTCTTGTGCTTGTGCATTTTTTTACCTCTGCCAGCTTTTTTAGCTGCTTCGTAAATCACAGACCTGTGTAGGCAGGTCGAATTTGTGCATTCGTGGTGAATGCGATGATATTACAGAGCGTGAAAAAGAGAAGAACAGATGAGTGAGGGCGTTGTTGAAAATGTCATAATATGCAGGAATTATAAGTGTCACATTATCAAAGCAGCTTCCTTACAAGCACTGTGTATTTCCAGATAGGATCAAATCTTTGAAGCTGCAGGAAAGGTGTCTTTATAATTTACCAGGACTGACAGAACACTGTTTTTAACACACTGTAAGTACAGGAGAGCAGAGTTTGTGGCACAAAAAGGTTCTAATCTGAGAACACTACTAAACAGGGGGAAATTAGAGGTGGGTTAAATTACAGACACCTTGCACAGAAATTAACACCTCGTTTCACTTTTATCCTCAACTCTATTAAGACATCCTAGAGTTAAACATAAACTCTCTAGACATCTTCATCGGGTGGATTTCTAAGGACTTTGTACGCGGAGGAAAACATGCACTTCCTCCGGAGGAATTACATAGGAACTGGGGAGTCTTGTACATGTCTGAAAGCAGCTATATCGCCAATAAACACTTTAGAAATGTCAGCATCAGTCATTGTAGAGTGGAGCCTTGAAAGCACAAAACTACACAGAATTAATTCAGCAGCTCTGGATCGCTGTCTTTTTGATTACTACATGTATTTATTGAGCTATCACTTCTTCTCTCAGGCGAATCCATCTCTGTCATCTTGATAAAACAAGATAAAAATCCGGAGTGTTATCACTGTCTGCTTGTCTTTGCTGTTGGCCGTAGATCAGTGCAGGCACAAGCCCAGACACGGGCTTTACAATCTGTGGCTAATGATCAACGCTGCTTTCTAAGAGGTATGAATGTTTGAGTCATTGTCTTAATTCCCCTCGGGGGGGCGAAGAAAGAAAACTAAACCCCATTCCAGCCTCGGAAAAAATCCCACAAGTGTCAGTTTTGCTGAGCAGCTTTAACTGTTACTGTGCTTCACTTCATCTTATTGATGCAAAAAGCAAGAGCTGCTTTTATTCTCCGTGTTGAAGCAACGCACCGAGGTTGTCAGATGGTCGGTCAATAAATTGTCCTGTGTGACTGGCAGGAGAATCTGAAGAATGCTGATAGCCTGGGAAATTTGTCAGCGGACGGCCCGCACTCCTCCGAGGTGGGCCTCTATTTTATGAGATATGAGCATGTCTTTGGAATGTGACCATAATGCACCTTTTGACTCGCAGGGCTAACAAGCGTCAGAGAGCTGCAGAGGTCTTTAGTCCTTGGAGTTCTGTAGCCTCTGGTAAAAATACCAATTTGCTTTCTCATATTTTTTGCTTCAAAGATTCTTGTTATGGTGTCGGATTCTCAAAGGAAGTTATATCCTGTCCGAGATAACGATCTCTAGCCCCTCCTTCTCTTTGTTTTGGGTCCCCTCCCCACCACCTTTTGCTCCGCTCTCCCAACACGAGCTTGGGCCTGAGCTGGGATGCAAACTACAGCAGAGATCTGTTGTCACGCAGCAGGTGCATTCACTGATCCTATGATGCACACTCAGCGCCTTCTGCAGCTGCTTCACAATAAAAGCATCTGGGCAATCTGAGTCAGGATTTTTTTGTTTTTTTAATCGCTCTTGTCTTGCTGAATAATCCTGTTGACTAACGACCTCCAGCTGCAGAGATTTATCATAATTCGGGGAGGAAAAAAAACCTGCAGCTAATTAAACCAACTGAAAACTGTCTATGAGCTGCTCCCAGATCTGTCAACACGTCAACAAACACACTTTTGACCTTTCTCAGTTCTTGGAAAGACGCCACCAGCTACTGTTGTGACAAACGGTTGAATCTGTTGTGTTATAAAGTTGATTATAAGACTTACAACCTGTATTCAAGTGGTGTTAACTTTATTTTAAATGCATTATGATGCTAATCGTTTATCAGCATCGCTCCTATAGGAAGCTTGGCACTGCCTGCAGTGGTTTGGTTTCGGACCTGATCCTTTGTTGTGCGTCTTCCCACACCCTCTATCCCCACTTCACGCTTACTATACTGTCAATAAAGGTGAAATGTTTGATAGTGGTTACACACATACACTGTATTATTGCCACAAAGACATGAGACTACTTGAACAGAAACTCCCTCTCTGCTGCGTTATCGGTGGTTCTCTGTTTGAGCCGCGGAGCTGCAGTGAAAATGGGTCAAGTGGGCAGATTAGAGAGCTGGAGCACACAATGTGTGAACCCAATGGTCTGTGGTTCGGACCCATTTTGTGTAGTGGTTTATTTTACAGCAGCAGTTTCTGCTTAGACTGTGTACACTGCTCCTTCCTCTTGTGTAGAAACATCATGTGGTTTCCTCATCCTTTTTTCTCCATTTCAAGCCGGTCTTGGAAACGAGTTCTTCGGTTCCAAGGTTGTTGTTTTGAGTGGCTGAGATCTGGCGTGCCCTTACGAGTCCTCTGTCAGATCCTCCACACGCTGAGGAATATGCAGTCAGAGAAGAATCTGTGTGGTTTAGCTCACTGAATGCAGCCTGACACTGAGTAATGGAAGCAACGTGGTGCTTAAGGTGAAAACCTTTAGGCGGAAATGTTTTCAGTTTAAACTCTGGATTATTAAATGCATAGTTTGATCCAGTTAATCTTCTAACTTCACAAAAGCCAAGATGAAGCTACTTGTGGTATTTTTAACTTTAGAAACCTGTTTGTTCAGGTTTGAAAATTGTGATCTAGTTTGGATTTTACCTTAAAACGTGTTTGTGGTTAAAACTCCCATCAGTATAATTCAAACCTTTTTGGAACTATACAAAATGGTTGGGCTTATTCATATCTGACTCCTGATGTTGGATGGACTCTAGGTTTTGGTTCCAGCAGTGAAGAACAACAGGAATCAGTGCAGTGTGTGTGTTCAGAGACACACAACCTACCTCAGACATTTCACAGGCTTCAACTTGTTCACCAAAAGCCTCTAAAAGCCGAGGTTTCCATTAGCACCGACTGCAGACTACTCATTTGAGTCCAGCCTGCTACTTTGTTACACTTATTTTAAACTCTAATGAAATAGGTTTGAATTGCACCACGTGGGAACATTTGAAGAGCAGTAGCCAACATTTCTGAACAGCTCGATGATAGAGAAACTTCTGTCTCTCTCCGTCCTTTCCGCTGTGTGCATGTGTGTGTGTGCTCGATCAGCTGAGAGGTTTTGACCCGCCGAGTTCAGAGCTGTCGTCAGGGTCTCACAATTATTAGCGGATTAACTGATGACACAACACACGGAGAATTACATCGACTGCACAGACAGGGGACACTTCAGACGGGCTTCTTTGAGAGCAACTCTGCGTTCAAAATAAAAGGTCCACATACGCCACATAGAAGTTTCAAGGCTTAATGAACAGATAAAAGAATGAATTGTCTTACACTCTGCTTTTCTTTTTTACAGTAGAACTGTCTCTAAGACGATTTGCAAACACCGAAACAAGCAGTGTTGTCACAGCAACGGGCCTCTGTCGTGTGAGGACAAGTTTCTCAGCCCCACAATGTCATGTTTCTGTTTAAAATGCTTTTGTAGTTTTTTTTTTTACAAAAGTAATGGCAGATGACCCAAATCATGTTCTAACAATAAACAGAACTGCAGTTATATATAAGGATTTCTCATACATTGGACCCAGAGTTAAAAGACCCATAGTTCCAATGATTCTACAAATTCAGGAGTTGTTCTTGTTTTAATTATTGTTCAGTGTTTACAGACTGTGTGGGCTGAGACACACGAGAAGCCTAATTTCTCCTACACAATAATTAACTTCACGTTAACAGTCGGATGAGAAACAATATTAAAATATGCGATCATAAAGATCAGTTTATATGATATGAAGGAGACGGAGCAGTGCTGGAAATCTCCCTCCAGACCATGTGATCACTCCATCAGAAGCCGTTTATAGTTTTTCCACTATTGTGATTTATGTTTTTTTCTCACAGTCACAACAGTTAACGTGTGTAAATGTCTTTTTACCGCATCCAGCTGAACATTTAATTTGTGTTTCAGACCCTTTTACAGTTGATATATTGAGCAATAAACTGCAACAGACTTGTTTTCTCACCAGCGAGTCCACTGTAAAGTTACAGAATGTGGTGTGGGGAGTGGGGGGTGGGGTGGGGGGGTGTCCTGCTGTAACACTGCATTGATGGATGATTTTCTTTTTTCACCCTCAACACCAACCACAGTATGCTTCCCCTGAGGGCGAGTCAGGCCTCTCACTACCCCCCCCCCATAGAGCCCAGGTCCTGCCTGAAGCTTCTGACTGTGACTCAGGCCGAGACAGAGAAGGTGGGCTAGTGAGGTGTGTCTGTGTTAGTAGGGGGGGTGGTTGGTGGGGGGGTGGTGGGTCTTGTTTTAGAGTCTGGCCTCTTTCCAAGACTCATTGGAAATACACAATGGGGTGTGAAGTACAAATCGGCAACCAATTGCTCCTTGATAGACCCGGTGGAGAGCGGTGCTGCCGTAGGAGGGTTTTCAGAAGGAGAGAGAGGAGAGGTGGATCTGGAGGTTGTTTGCCTCCTCTTCCTCCTGCCTCCTCTTCCGCCAGCCTTACCTTCCTCCTGCCTCCTCCTCCTCCTGCCTTACCTTCCTCCTGCCTTACCTCCCTCCTGCCTCCTCTTCCTCCACTACCTTCCTCCTGCCTTACCTTCCTCATGCCTCCTCTTCCTCCTGCCTCCTCTTCCTCCTGCCTTACCTTCCTCTTCCTCCTGCCTTACCTTCCGCCTGCCTCCTCTTCCTCCTGCCTTACCTTCCTCCTGCCTCCTCTTCCTCCTGCCTCCTCTTCCTCCTGCCTTACCTTCCTCTTCCTCCTGCCTTACCTTCCTCCTGCCTCCTCTTCCTCCTGCCTTCTCTTCCTCCTACCTTACCTTCCTCCTTTCTCCTGCCTTACCTTCCTCCTTCCTCCTGCCTTACCTTCCGCCAGCCTCCTCTTCCTCCTGCCTTACCTTCCTCTTCCTCCTGCCTTACCTTCCTCCTGCCTCCTCTTCCTCCTGCCTCCTCTTCCTCCTGCCTTACCTTCCTCTTCCTCCTGCCTTACCTTCCTCCTGCCTCCTTTTCCTCCTGCCTTCTCTTCCTCCTACCTTACCTTCCTCCTTTCTCCTGCCTTACCTTCCTCCTTTCTCCTGCCTTACCTTCCGCCAGCCTTACCTTCCTCCTGCCTCCTCTTCCTCCTGCCTTACCTTCCACCTGCCTCCTCTTCCTCCTGCCTTACCTTCCACCTGCCTTACCTTCCTCCTGCCTCCTCTTCCTCCTGCCTTACCTTCCACCTGCCTCCTCTTCCTCCTGCCTTACCTTCCTCCTGCCTCCTCTTCCTCCTGCCTCCTCTTCCTCCTGCCTTACCTTCCTCCTGCCTTCTCTTCCTCCTACCTTTCTTCCTCCTACCTTACCTTCCTCCTGCCTCCTCATCTTCCTGCCTTACCTTCCTCCTGCCTTACCTTCCTCCTGCCTTACCTTCCTCCTGCCTCCTCTTCCTCCTGCCTCCTCTTCCTCCTGCCTTACCTTCCTCCTGCCTCCTCTTCCTCCTGCCTCCTCTTCCTCCTGCCTTACCTTCCTCCTGCCTCCTCTTCCTCCTGCCTTACCTCCCTCCTGCCTTACCTTCCTCCTATCTTACCTTCCTCCTACCTCCTCTTCCTCCTGCCTTACCTTCCTCCTGCCTTACCTTCCTCCTACCTTACCTTCCTCCTGCCTCCTCTTCCTCCTACCTTACCTTCCTCCTGCCGACGCCCAGGCCCTTTGGACACATTCCGGCCACGCATACCACCGCTCAGCCCTCATGGCCGCGCACCGTTATTGGGTTACTTAGTTTTGATCTGGGCTCGAAAGCAGCATAGTTGCAGGATTGGCTCGGTTATCGGAGGCGGAGGAGTGTTTCCTCCTGCAGGTTACGACGGCACAGCCCAAATCTCACACCTACTGCACCTTCAAATTAAGTGCTCAAATTGTTTTTCCTCCGAAACCACAGAGCCGTATAATTTCCTTCCAAACGAAAACCCCGAGAGATGAAAGTTGATCCCCTGACGCTGCCAGACATCATACATCAGAGCAGAAGCCCACAGTCCTCCCCAGACGTTATTAAATGCTTATGAACACTCATCACCTACTAACAAGCCGTGACTGATAGTTTCCTGGACTTTTATTATGAAGTAGGAGGTCAGAGATGTGTTTTTTCACTCATGTTGTAGTAGATAGCTCTGATCGTTTACTCTCCTTCAATAAATGTGTAGCTTGAAACAGAGGAAATGTAAAGTTGAGAGAATCTGTTCATCATTCACGATCAGTTCGGCCTTTTCATCGTTTCCTTCCTGCAACAATTTGTAGCTGCCGCGGCAAACTTTTGTAGTTTTTGTTGTATTTATTCCTCCATGTGAATGGTGCATTGTCTGTGTAGAAAGAAGAGAACGAGGCCACACAGACACACACACAGACACACAAACACACACACACATACACACACACACACACACACACACATACACACACACACACACACCAGCTCCTCCTCTTCCCAACTGGAGTTCACCTTCCTGCACTGCCAGAAATGCAATGGTGTTAGTCTGTGTGTGTGTGTGTGTGTGTGTGTGTGTGTGTGTGTGTGTGTGTGTGTGTGTGTGTGTTTGTGTGTGTGTGTGTTAGTCTGTGTGTGTGTGTGTATGTGTGTTGGGTTAAGGATTTCTGTCACCCACAACGAAATGGTCCCGTAGCCACCCCCCTCCCTCCCTTCACCCTAAGTCTTAAGTCCATTTTATCTGTCTCTGTCCGACACACACACACACACACACACACACACACACACACACAGACACACACACACACACTGAAGTCTCCTTGGTGAATAGTCACTGCTTGTGGGGAATGCCTCAGAGCAGACAATAGCCATGTATCCTTACTTACCATCTCCCACCGGTCATCTGGAACTCCACGGTACTCTGAGATCTCGTCTGTTCCCCCCCGGTTCAAAGTGACTTCTTCTCCTCCTGTGACACACACACACAAATCCAAAGAGACTAAGTACATCGCTGAGTTTGAACCATGCAGATGTAAATGATGCTCATTGCCTGGATACTTGGCGCCCGAAGTTAAGTAGACTTGAAATCTAAAAAATGCCAGTCACGCCAGGACCGACCTTGGCACTCGGGCAGTTGGGCCAAAACCAAAATGTGGTCTGAATAAATCGAGGATAAAGAAGAAGAACACTGAGTAAAAATAGAGAAAAAGACAACAGGACTGGGTGGATGACTCCTTGCATCATAACTACTGACTCATGTGTTTTGAAAAGTGGTGCTTTGAGCTGAATGCTAATAGACACTGGTGTTTATACTGAATGTGTTTACATGTCAATACTTCAATATTAACCCTATCAGGAGTCAGCATCATCTTAATGTGTCTTAACCTTAAGATGGGGCGGTGTGGCCTAGGGGGTAGAGTGGGCATTCTCCAACAAGAAGGTTGCCGGTTCAATCCCCACTCTTCCCCATCTGTATGCCGAAGTGTCCTTGTCAAGATACTGAACCCCTAAATGGCCCCTCATAAATGTTGAGTGTACTAAAAATGCCTGACAAAAGTGTCATCTAAATAACAAAAAAAATATAATAAAAAAATGTAATAATAACCTCAGTATAATGTCCCAATGGAGTTTTTAAAGCTTTTAGTGGCATAGGTCAATTATCAACTGTTTGACGACACATAACCTGGGTAAAGAAAAGAAAAATGAGTTTTAAGTTCTTGAAAAATGTGAAATAACACATGTAAAATGTTTTAAATGTTTACTTCAGATTGGGGTTTTTAAAACTGGCGGAAGAACCCCTGGCGTAATAGTGTAGTGGTCATAATGACATGAGTCAGATTCAGACTCTGCTCTGTCACATGTAAATGTATATATGATTGAAATATTCTATTAATAACTAATGTAAGCGATATAAATAATGTATTTTATTAGAATAAGGTCATTAGTCTGACTATTTGTGTTCATGTAAACTCTGCCACAGTTGCTTTAGACTGGCAACAGTCTTTACTTGGCACAAAAGGAAACGTGTGTTTGGTTCAGAAACCAAAGTACAAAAGAAGTTAAACTGTTGAACTGATGCGAGAGGAAAACGTGGTTAAAATTGATCCTGAGGGCGACTGAACATCCTCCCTGTTGTTGTTGTTGAGTCATTTCAGTAAAAAAAAAAACACAAATGTGAACCTCATGCTGATGTTGGAGATGTTCGTCCTCTGGGAGAAAAAGGAAAAGAAAAGGATGTTGAAATAGAATAAATAACACGGGATCATGAAGTTCTATTCTATGATGTCAACAAGCTAAGGGTCGAGCATCGTGATTCATCTTTTTGTGGGCGTTCTCGCTGTGGTGGTCCGAGTGATACACTGATGTGTGTGTGTGTGTGTGTGTGAGTGTTTTAGTCCCTCCGCCGTCTACTTGTGGGTCTGGGTTCGCTCTGTCAAAATCTTTGATGTCCTGGGATGAAAGGATGTGGGCTTCCCGTTGCGTCTTTCGTCTGCAGGGACGGCCTGTGTACGTTTAAGTGTCCTCCACTCCCCTGGAGGAACCTTGCATTTTCTAGTCATAAAAGGGACAGAGAGGGGGACAAGTAAAGAGAGCAGGTATTCAGGATGGCCAGACATGGTATGCCCCGCCCGGACTTTAAAAGGTGTGTAGCAGCATTGTGTCTGGATGACACAATCCTTCAGGGCTCTTCCTGCTTTTTCACTGTGGCCTTGTAAGTTTTTGATGAGGTTTGATGTGTTTTGTTCAGTTTTTACAAGCGTCAGTGTGTGTTTAGTGTCCTTGAAAGACTTGTTTAAAGGTTAAAAATTTTGGTCCAGACTGTGTCTCAAGCACCAAGTTTCTAAAAGGGAGAAGTTGGAATCATTTCTTTATTCATGGATGAGATATTATCAGATTTAAAGTTTTCTTTTTACCCCCAATAATTCACTTAAACTTATGTATCTGTGAAGTTATAGTGAATCTGGAAGCTGTAAATTAACTGTATTTCACTATATAGAGCTTTTCCAGTCTTATCGACCAATGAAATCGCTTTACAGCACAAGTCACATACACCCATTCACACACAGACTCACACAGACCTTCTACATGCAGGCCTTCAGGGCCTTATCACCATCATCTAACCATCTAACCCCCAATAACATCAATTAACAGGTGAAAATTAGCTCAAATGAAGTCAGCACATTCAGTAGCAGACCATCAGAAGCACAACCCAGGTTCTCTAGTGATGTCCTCACAGGTCTGGAATGCAGCCAGCTTCACTTCTTCTCAAAATTGTTTGGGGGGATATTTCCGTGCTCAGCCATTATAAACAAAAGACTTTCCTTCGATGTACTTTTAGGATTGTTGATCCCAAAACTAAATGGATTTGGTTTAACATCTTCACTTTTCACCCAATATCAATTTGATCAACTTGAAACACCCGCAAAAGTCAGTATTTAAAATATACTGTATTGAAAAGAAGTGATGCTGTTGTTACTGCCGTGTTTATAATGTATGTGGTCACTTTAAGTCCCATTCCAGGAAGTTTAGAATCCCTCTAGCTCTGAGCAACATGACTAATGCAAAGCTATGATGAAGTTAAACCGTGCACGTCTGTTTAAATGATTGAGGCCCCCCCACACTATAATCCAGTTGCTGTGTTGTGTGTCTGGAAGATTACCCGTTCTGCCACAACCTCTCCCTTTCTGTCTCCCTCTCTCCTCCTACACTGTCAGCTGTATTTTTTTCCCCCGATGCTTCGTGAATGCGCTGCAGATGTGGAATAAATCACATAGCGGTTTGAAAAACACCTCCAATCTTTTTCCTTTCTCCTGAATCCCTCCGAGATCGGTTCAGTCATGCTTTACCAATCACCGGGACTGGATTCTGTGACTCCCTCGCTTTTTTCCCCTTACGATTTTTAAAGGAAATCGTAGGTGGTTTGATATTCTCATTTTACACCTGAGGGGCCGTAGTTCTTTTGCCAACCAAATGCATTGGAGTTCCTTGCATGTGATCCGGTATAAAAGACTGATTGCAACTTCCTAGATGCCATTTGTGTCAGAAAGTCTTTTTCTGACCGACGACTGAACTGATCAGCTTGTCTCCGGGGGGGGGGGTGTAGGTAGAAGAAGACCCCGCCCTCTTTCACTGACCACACAAAACCAGCGCCCCGGGGCCGTGCTTCTGGTTCGCCCGCCTGCCGTTCCCCTTTCACATGCAGTATTTTGTTGTTGCAAAAGCCTGAACCAACATGATTGGAATGCATTTTTTTTTCCTCTTTTGTCCCCCTTTTTGGGAGAGAGGCTCTTTTGTTCTAATGGGATAATTTAAGTAGGAATGTTTTCACTTTGGGCCTTTGAGTTGGAGGTGGGGGGCTGTGTAGGGTGAAGATTGAAAAGGTGGACGTTGCAGAAGGAGCTTAGAGGGTTTCTCAGTTTCTCAGACTCAATATCCTTCATTAAAGGCCATTATTCATGAATGTTTATGTGTTGCTTTGACGCGGCATCCAAACAACACTTTCCTGGTATCGAACCCTTCCAATGTAACATGAGGTTACGCTCAGTGGCCATAAACACACTTAACATGTTATAAACACACGAATAAAAAACATTAATATACAGCAGCAGCCCACATCTTTTTTTCCTATGTTAAGACTAATTAGGGTAATGGCTTCCTGAGCAGAGAATGAAGTCAAACTTAATCTGTGTGTTGTGATGCAAACTTCTCTTCACATATTCGAATGCAGCCGGATGTCGTGGGGTCAAACTTCCCTTGAAGCCACGCTGCGGATTGGCTTCGCCACAGGAAACCAATGTTTTATTCGCTTCCTTGCTCCCACAGATTTGAAGTCACTGGGAGACAAAGGGTTGCCACTGCTGCATTTGTGTGTGTGTGACCTCATGTACGAACAGCACAGTAAAGCTCTGCTAACGAAGCTATCTATGCTAATTAGCGGCTAGCTGGTATGAAGGCCCGCTGACGTTGTGCTGAGCTCAGCGCAAACAAGAGTGAACAAACCCCTTGAAATATGTTTTTTAAAAATTCACGTGTAACAACGATAGCGTTCCACACAGACGAGCTCCTGTGAAAGTTTAGCGTCACTTTTGCTGGACTTCTGAAAACGTGATTGAAGGTAGGCCTGCGATTCTGGTGCTAGGGCGACACCTAGTGGTAGTGAATATTGCACAACATCCACTTCATCAATTTTACACAGAAAGGTCAGTTTTCGTAGTTACGGTTATTACTCATTAGAGATTTATGGCAGAAAGTCTGTGTAAAGAAATCGTATTATCACAATTGCGTAAAAATAGGTCATTCCCTTTATTTGTTGGTATTTTATCACGATTAGTCAGGATGTCTCATCTTCAAATGTCATTTTCACCGACAGTCTTGGTCATATCTTGAAAGTTATTCTATAGTGGAGGATCTAAATGATCATCAATTAAAATGTTATTGTTTTCCTCAGAGATCCGTGGTGTCTCTGTTTTGTCCGCTGGTTTGAATGCTGCATGATTAATTGAAGATGTGAGTCCTAAAATAAATTGAAGTGACAGTAAACTGCTGCATTAGCAGAAGAATAAAACACGAACCAGATGAACAAGTAGGGAACATCAGTTACTCTCTGTTTTCCAGGCGTGTTCCCAAATGTCCCAAAAATTCGAATTTGAATCAAAATGTTAAGTACCCAGTTACCTGATATCATACCTGGTGTGAACTTAACACTTAAAACACACTGTGGTCCTCATCCTGCTTTTCGTGACTTGTAATACTCCGCTGTATTGTGATGATGAGTCAGCACTTTTCTTGGCTGCCTCTGCCTTTTTGTATTGTCGTGTCTCGCATGAAGGCTTTGATCTGCAAACAGCTTCTTTGCTTGCAGCGGATTACGGAGATAAAGTTCCACTGAGCATGCAAAGCCACATAATTTCCTCTTTTTTATCCCGGCCTTTCCTCCACAAGTGGATGTTCGGAACAGATCTGCTGAGCTGGGAGAACGGTTCCCTTTGAAACAGGCAACATGTTCCCACACCGCTGACTTCAGTGCGTCCAGGGGGTCTGAGATCTCAGGCTTAGTTTCCATCTTGACCGAATTAAACCTTTGACTGCAGATGCGATCGCTCGATCATGATTGGACTCAATGAATCACATGAAAAATGCAATAAAATAGGTGTAATGGGTTATAGTTGAGATTTAGTTGTATTTTTATCATTTTTTTCTGCTTGTAAATCCCACAAAGATGTGCAAGTAGTATTGAAATTTCTTCACGTCATTTTATTGTTTTGTAATAGATTACTTTCGGGGGCTTGAAGCTCGGTCGGTTGAGCCAGGGTTCTGGAAACGTCTCCCTTTCATTGGCCTGGTCACAGAAGAATGCTCCTCGAACGGCCACAGTCCAAGGACCTTTTGATGTTTAAACACATGCTTCATTCATTTTGGGATTACCAGGCTGAGGGAATGGCCTGGTTGATATTGCTGGAATTGCCCAATGAATTGTGAAGTCTGAGGCTTAATTCCTGCTCCTTCAGCTCCTTTAACGGGGTTGTTCAGTTTGATGCGAGCTCAGAGACACAATGAACCTGAACGTGTCAAAACCAGACCCACAAAAAAACATTTGATTTAGAGATTGTGAGTCCAACTGAGGATAGAATCAGTTTAAGTGAGTGTTTTCAAGTCGTGCTTGAATGTGTTGCACAGATAATGTGTTGTCTTGTGCAGAACTCTCTGTAACCGTGGCGTAAATATTTGTGCAGGTTTAAATGTTTGCATGCAAAGACCAGTCTCTGTCGGCTCTTGGAAAGGTATTTCCCCTCCATCTGTATGTGTGGGAGAAGTTTCCTAAGTTTACCTCTGCTTATACTGACTCACGCTGTTTAAACACAGAACACAGAACTCATCTTGGCGTGAGTCAGCGAGCGGAAACACAGACTGTCTGAGGCGGAGGTTATAATCTCAATCTCATACGCCGAGTCCCTGATGCTTCGCTTTGATTGTTCTCCAGCAACCGTGACACATGAAATCACTTCTCACTTCACAGCCCGAGCTCCTCAGACGAACATGGACAGTAGTCGATGGAGATCTACGACTTTGTCTGTCTCCTACGGTTTGTAATATTTATGAATTACACAAGAGAACAGCTCATGGTGTGAAATGAGGATAAATAACCTTAAAGAATGCTTCAGATCTTTAATGAAAAAAAGAAGAATCACTTGTCTGACTTCGTGTCTCAGCTCATCCTGTCTCAGCCGGTTCCTGGCAGAGCGGCGGTGGTTACCAGCCTGTCGACCACGTCTGAGGTCACCACCACTAAAAATTTCAACTTTCAGTGTGTTTTTTCCAAAGAACGTGAGTGAAGACTTGTTACAAAAGCTAATGATCGAGTCAAATCCCACATAAAAGAGAACCTGGCCACAACAATGAGGCTTTTTCTTTTCATATCGTGGGGTTATCATGTTAATGGCGTCTTTCACGGCGTGTTAAACGTAGCGAGACCAAAACAAACACGCCATTTTCCCTCCTATTCACACAAAGCTTCATTCTTTACACTTTGCCCTTAGTTTTTTTCATCTTGCTTAATTCAGCTTTAAGGAATCTGGGACTTGAAACAGCTGTTTTTACTTTTTTACTTCAAACATCAAGTTTCCTTTTGATTAAAGGCAGAAACCCTTAAAAAGATGTAAAGATGTAAAGCAGCAACAGCTTAACTCTTCGTGAGGAAGCATTTGATTGATTTTGCTGTTTCCTCGTCTTCCTCTGATTATTGCCTAAATCTGGGCAACACAATCTGAGCGTTGACGTCAGTTTGTGTTGTGGTTTGTGTTGGTGTTGCTGCTCGGGGATCAGGGGTTTTCTCCCAGCACGTCCCTGTCACAACTCTATCAACAGAAATTCTCATAACCAACATTCATCTCGCCCGGCTCATGTGGGAAAGAATAATACTAAAAACAACAATCACGCTCGCAAAAATAAATATGGACTTGGAACGAATCCCCGGGAGACAGGCGCAGTGTATAAATGTGCACAGACATGTCACAGTTTACACAGCCTTTCTGAGGGAAAACATAAAGGTCAAGGGCTCTCTTTAAAGGATGCCAGTTCTGTTTTCCAAGTCCCTGCAGACACACACACACACAGACACACACACATACACAAACACACACACGTCTCTCAAAGAAGTATCTGGTTAATTCGTCCTTTTTCTGCCCATCCGGTTATGGATCCTAATCCCCAAAGTCAACACTGCTAACTCCGGACTTCCGATCTCCACGTCGCCTCCTCCCTGTGGGACGTGAGAATGACAGCGTTGTCGTCACCGTCCGGACGAACATTCCCCGAACAGAACGCTGCAGCTGATCAGGTGGCGAGCGCCGGGATTCCGCTTTGATCGCAGATGAGCCGTATCTCCAAAACCCCAAATTATTTTACCGTCTGATCTTCAGCCAGTGGTTTTCATCTCTCTCTCTTTCTCTCAAGTATTGGTGGTAATCAGTGCTCAGTTCTTTTTGCAGTTTGAGTTGATTTTCTTAAACATTGGCTTTTGTGTGGAATCTTGACGTTTTTTATGAGGTGACAAAATATGGCCCCGGTATTTGGCCCCAAATTGGACCCCTTGGCGTCTTTCATGTGTGTCAGATGTCTGGTGGAAGGAAGAGTTCAGACTTGCTGTGCATGGACTGTCCTGTTCGGCAGGGAAACAGCTGGTGGGAGCAATTCCTCCACTAACCTCTGCACCTTCTCACACTCACCTCAAAACGGGGTTTAGAGATGTATAGGAAAAGAGAAATGAACCCGTCTCCTTTCTCTTTCCTGCAGGTGAACCCACACCGGGCAGAAAATCAGTCAGAATTTAGGTTGCATTTATATAGCACCAGTTGATTTGGGTGTCTGGAAAACAACTGTAATTTACTGGTGGGTGGACAACCATCCAGTACATGAAATGAAAACACAGGTTAAACTTGGGTGAAGTGGTGGAGCTATGCTCTCAACCTTGTTACAACCCTCAATCATTTATCATCAGTGCAGCCAGCAGCTCCAATTGAAGGTGAAGTGTCTTGCTTCAGGACAGATGATTCATTCAGGCCGCCAGCCCAGAATTTCACAGATGCTCCCCGGAGTTCAACTAGTGACCCTGCAGCCAAAAGGCCCGATGGTGTGACCTGCAGCCACCTGGTGCCCGAGAAGGACGCTGCTCCTCTCAGAAAGAGAAAGCACAACTCCTGCAGTCGTTGTTTGAATAGTCACAAGCCATTAATAATAGCGTGTACGATATATGCTCTCCTGTTCCAGACCCAGATAATTTATAGTAAATATGTAACTAACGTTGAATGGGACATTTTCAACCCGGTGACCCTCCGGCCCTGCCCCTGGTAGACAAGCAGGGTCTGGATTCCAGGTGAGGGAGTGTCCCTCTTCTTTCTTCTCAGGTCCAGAAAGCAGGTAAATGATTTGTCAGAGTAAGACGACCCTTCGCTTCAAGTTCACCCACAGTCTCACCACGCTGCACGCTGAGCTTTCAGCCTCTCTGCAAGTGGATTGTTTGATGGATTTTAATACAGTCACATCTGCAGCATGTTGTTAGTTGTCTTGTGTTGAAACTAGCGAACATGAGAAATCGGAAGGGAAGTTAAGTGTAAACTTTATCGTATCAAAAAAGGACAAACGGTAACTGAATAATGAAAACCTGAATTATAAATGAAGTTAAAGTGGAATTCTCTGTAGCTGCTGTTGAAAGTTGGAGGAACCTGCTCGTCCGACACGGCACTTTGTTGCAAGTTTGTGAAACTAAATATTTAAGGTCTGTTTCCTGTGGTGACCTTAAATATTTAGAATTGACCTTGATGGACTTTGTCATCCTGTTTGTCGGCCCCACCTGTCCCTCAGTTGGTGTGTGTGTGTCTGTGTGTGTGTTTGTGTGTAATGACAGCCCTGTGACCTTAGCCCCTTGGCCTGTAATGAGGTCAGTGTCCCGTGGAACCCCACAGCAGACCACACAGTGATTTTGTCGCCCTCTACTGTTGAGAACAGAGAACAGCACAAGTGACCGAAGCTGCGTTAACACGTTCTTCTCTATATCTTCCATAAGTATCTGGAGATCATGTTGCTTTTCTCTTAAAGATCTGTGTTGAATTACTCACTGGACCGGAGCAGAGGTTTACTCTGGCAGCGAGTGTGATTCTATAATCTTTCCATATGTTTCTTTGCGAGTCATCTCACGGGCTATTAGATGTCGAGCAGGCGGCACCTTGAGGGGCTTGATGGGTCAGTCCCCTCATCACCAAACAGAATAACCGCGAACACGTGTTTGTGGTTTTTGTCTTTGTCCTGTGACATCAGTGCAGGTGTGGTGAGGCCCCTCTGCCCCGGTGGAGCTGACCAAACCAAACACGCTCTAATGACTTTATTATCTCAGGGAGCTTTTCAGACTTACCTTGTTTGGTCTGGAACCTTCTTCCTCATCGGTTTAGTTTGAAATCGAGTAACAGGTGGTGGCTCGGACCCCGGTGCAGAACAACTTGGTCCTGATCTAAACAATAACAAATCTGACTCATACATATAGTATCACAACATCAATAACAGCCCTAACAACCGTATTATCTCTAAGTAACAACAGAAAATAAATAAATACATAAATTGATTTGATCTAAATTTAATTCCAGCCCTCAGCTTCAATAAACTTTCTCCATCTGTCCCGAAAGTCCCCTTTTTTTTTTTGGCAACACATCCGTCCAAATAAAGTACCATTGCATATTTCTTGAACCTCCTTCATAAAGCATAGATAACATAAGAGTACGTAGCTTTTACTTTTTATCGTTTGGACTTCAGGATAAGTTACATTGAGGTTGAGACAACATTAAACAACAGAAGAAGAAGCAGCTGCTTTCAATCTTCACCAACGACTGAATGACGAGGACATTTATTCCACTGCTCATAAAACTATCATGATATTACAGTTCATTCCTTTTCTCCATTCCTACATGTACTTAATCCCCAAAAAGTTAGTGAATATAAAAGCTGAATTGACGTCAGACGCACACCCTTTAAGAACCAATCAGCAACCCCCCTCCCCCCCCTCAGTGTCTTGACCGTGGGCTTCACCTGCCATGACGTCACTGTCCGCTGATGACAGGCCTCATCGACGCTGTGTTTGATTTCCCACAGGTGTGGTTTTGCTGGGAGAGCAGCACCTGTCCAGTGTCACGTGCTGGAGTCGTCACCAGCAGTCACACAGGATGTCTTCATCCTCATGCGACTGTAAATCCATGTGGGGAGGAATGAGCATGTTTTCTTTCTGCATTTTAAATGTACTTTAGTGGCAAAGCAGTCAGTCTATATGTGTTATGCTACATGTGGACGTTAGAGGGAGCTATTTCCCCACAGTTGCACCTCCCCTCGTTGGGTGGTGATGTGATGCCTCTGGTAGAAATATTCCGTTGCACAATCCAACTCTCTGAAGCTCCTGCTGCTGCTGGAGATCTGTCATGCATGTGTATCTTACAGCTTAGTGTGTAAGTCTGCGGTGAGGAGTGCGTATCCCCAGGGTTCCTCAGAACAATGGAGATAGTCTTCCTTACTTGAAAACACCTGCCGCTAATAGCGTGTAATAGGTGGCCATAAAAACAGCCATGAACCAGTCACACAACTCCTAAATGTCAAAGTGTAACAAGTACTCTGTCGCGGCCAATATGCACTTTAATGGTAAACAGCTATGAGAGTAAGTTTCAGCTTCAGTCTCGACTCAGATCAGGAAGCTTTTTTGTTTCGGGCAGAAGAATCAACACGCCGTCTGTCATTAGCGGAGATAACACCTCACGGGCACTTTGGACCAATTACAGTACATTTCCTGGATGCTCTGACTCGACAGTGTCCTAATTAGTGGAAGCACTCCAGGTACAGGAACTCTTCGAGAAGTCCTTGATGAAGTTGAAGGTTCACTGGAAAGGAAGCCGGCTTTCAGGTCTCGTGTAGTTTCCTGCATTAGAGATTTTTCTACATTTCAAGCAGCAGTTTCCCAACTTTTTGGGGACAAGCTTATAGAATAAAGAAATGGGTCGATCTTGATGGCCGTGCGACTGAGTTATAAAAGTCGACTCTGTTGTTTATTTGTATAAAACATGTAAAGAGTTTGACGTCCTCTCTTCCACTGGTGCGTTTCCCAAAACAAAGATGTTTCCTAGGTTTTGATTAAAGGTCAAAGGAGCCAATCAGACCATTTTCTCAGCGGGAGCATTTCATGGTCTTTTTTCAAATTGAGTGGAACGTGTGGCTGCCGTGTTCCCAGGGTTCTCTGCATGTAGAGAAAAAATCAAGTGAGCTTTGATGTGATGGCGTTAGCAGCAGAGGAAACAACATTTCTTTAATGCACTAAATGTGGAAAAACATGGGAGCCCTTTGTTCTGTGCTACATACAGTACGGTGCACCCCCCCCTCTCTCTGTGCTATACTGTAACCGTTGTTTAGGCACCACGGGCTACGTCGTCTCCTGTTGTTATGGAATGTGTCTTATTCAGAGTGACAGCCGAGCTGTTTCTGCTTGCCTGAGCAGGACTGAGAGGAGCCCTGCAGGGCGCTGTCTGACGCTCTGTCTCTTTCCACAGGACACTGGATCCTCAGTGGAAGGATGCAGCTTAGCTCCAAAGGGCCAATAAGGGAATTCTGCCGCCTTTCAGCACAGGCAGTAGTTACAGTTATATAGAGGTGGATATATAGAGGTGATCGTTCTTTGTTGGATCTTTGGATTTAGAGTCAGGGCTGGAGACTCGCCTGAGACAATGTTGTATTTACAGCTAACGGCTGATAGTAAAATGAGAACGGGTTGTTAAAAAACACGTTAAAAGAGAAACACACTTTCAGCTTTACGGACTTTTTTTTATTACAAACGCCTTCCAAAGGGCGGATTGTCAAATATCTCCACTTCCTGTCTGTCCATTTGTGTCCATGTAAATGAAGCGTTTGGGAAACAATGACGTCACAGTTTACTTTGCTCATGCTCACTTCTGCTTGGTGCAGTGAACATGAGCCAAAGGTAATAACAGTAACAGACATATACAGGTTTTCTACATCATTCGAATAAGTCCTATTACAAGTTTGCTGCTAAATTTAGCTTCACATTTCCAGAGGGCGTGTGCCTCGCCCAGCGTTGTTCTCTGGTATTTCACTGATCATTGTTGAAGACTTCATCGCCACCTGGTGGCACAGCACGCTTGTTTGAGCATTTTGTAGTTTTTGTGTGTTCTCGCGGACAGACACATTTTTAAATATGGAGGGGACAATATCAGTAGAACAGAAGGAAAGGCCTTGATTATTATTTAGAGCCACAACTAATGATTCTTATTGTCATTCATTAATTGGTTTATTTAATTTGTTGTCCATGAAACATCTGATTAATAGTCTGACGATGATATTGAGGTAAAATAAAGTAAAATATCTTAATATAGCAACAAAGCAATTGATCATTTGATGAACTTTGACCTCTGTAACATGCAGTGTAACTATGCAACTCATTGTCCATCTGTCCAACACACACACCAACTGTTGACTCTATCGAATTGTCAACATGTGAAAACTCATTTTTAAAATGACTGTGTTAAAGTCACAAACAACATGTGTGACTGAGAGTGTTCTCCAGGCACCAGGCCGGGCCACTCACTCCTGCAGCTCTGTGATAAGTCTCTATTTGTGGGAGGCAGGACCCCTTTCCCTCCTAATCTGATAGCTGTGACCTTCTGACCTCTATTCTGTCAGCCAACCCCCCACCTTCCATTCTCTGCCTCACACACACACACATACACACACACAGTGACACACACAGTGACACACATTCACGGGCTGACGAGCTCAGAGATGTTAAAGAAGACGTTTGAACACTGTGGTGTGGCCTTGTGCTGCATGTCTCCTGCTGCCATTTTAAATGAACCTTCTAACATACATTGACGCTGATGATACAATAGGACTCAAGCTAAAGCTGCTCATTCTCCAAATCCCAGCATTGAATCAGTGGGTGACACTCAAACCTTCTAAATAAGGTGATTAACTCCTTTCCCATTGCGAGTTTGCCTTTGTGTGTTGTGGTTCGACGTGAGGAATGCACCGAAAACTGAATTGCTCTCTCACCTCGCCAAATTACCAAGTTCACTTTTGTATCACGTTTCCTTTCATCGCCGATCGGAGCCGATTAAAATCCATATAGACTGTGGAGTCATTCGAACCCGGGAGTGAATTCTGTGTCCATTCACATTGCAGACAAAGGCCGGATGTTAGTGGGCGTATGTGAGTTTTTTGGACCAGTGTAAAACATCCTTCACTCTCTGGTGCCACCGTCCTTGCCATCAATCTGACCTTTACTCCCAAGAAAGTCAAGTTTACGTTCTGGGACCAACTGTATATTTCACTTCACTTCCCACGGGACTGGGACAGGAGACAGGAGACAACGGGACATTACCACAAACTGCTGATTTAAGACCTGTCTTCGCAAGAGGCTTTAAATTTACTCAAAGGCCACTGAATAGTCCCTTTATGTAGCCTGGTTCACCACTGTGTGTGTGTGTGTGTCTGTGTGTGTGTGTGTGTGTGTGTGTGTCTGTGCGCGTGCACGTCTATCTATAGTTATGAGGGTTCGAATTCGGTTAGGGTTAGGCATTTAGTTGTGATGGTTAAGGTTAGAGTGGGGGGGACTAGGGAATGCTTTATACCAATGAATGTCCTCACTAAGACAGAACTACAAAAGTTTGTGTGTTTGTGTTACAGACATATGTTCACTGGGTTGGTTTGTGTATGTTTATCTTGCTGTTTACAATGCTGCTCAGCTGTGTCTTGCTGTGCAACTGCATCCCACAGTCTGTTTGTGTGTGTGTGTGTGTGTGTGTGTGTGTGTGTGTGTGTGTGTGTGTGTGTGTGTGTGTGTGTGTGTGTGTGTGTCCAAATGTGGGCTCGTCCACCAGTGTCTGGACGACCTGAGTTGTGTTGTGTCATTTAAAACCCCCGGCGCTCAGTGTCTCGGAGCTAAATGCTTGTGTAACCACTGAGACAGCAGCCGCACTACGACTCACAGCAAGAGGTCAGCGACCCCCACTTGCTGAAATAACACCAGCGAAGGTGCAGGCCTTTTTTTTGGGGGGGGGGGGTGTTTAGCCAAAAGGCCCTCTAGCTGTTCTGAAGGCTGCAGAGAAAATAGACCCTTTGCGTTTCTGAATTGTCGACCTGTGTTAACAGCACGTGACTTGTAAACGCACACAGTGGATGTTGGGTTAATGTTTAAGTTGCAGGACATTACGTTGCATGTGTATGATCTCGTGTTCCTCAATTATTCACCTAAGCTATATTTAGCCCCAATGAAAACTGGCACTATGCAGATGAAATGTGATTCCTGAAGGACAGTCAGCAGTGACACATAATTGGACGCCCTCGGCCCCACTCGTGGATTATGTTCGTCGGGTTTTGTGTGCGTTGTAATTAGTCGATCATTTATCCTCCCACTGATGGTCCCGGGGCCTCAGACTCACTCCTGGTCTTAGGTTTCATGCTTTTGTCCGTGCATTGTGAGGACGGACACTGGGGAGGCCTGGAATTTCAGCTCAGCCGGGGCTCAAGCGTCTCAGGGTTTCACAGGTCACAGACGCTGCAGGAGTTTATGAGGGATTCCACCGTGCAACATCTACACTGGTGTAATAAAGGCAGTCATTGTTTGTCCGGATGGATAAAACATAGAGCATAATCATGGGATAAACAAAATGTGACTGCAAATGCATGAATTCAACACTTTTATAGTCAACTTTTAGATTCTAGAGCTGACTCCCTGTGTTAAAGATTAATTACTTTCAATATAATGATATAATGGGTTATTTATTTATTTATTTTAAGTTAAGCACATTACATGCTTAGTTTTCTTCTTGAAATCATGAGATATTTCTATTCCTTTGCGTCAGTCACATGTTAGAAACATCCAGGGAGCCTCTCGCTGGTGGTGAATCCTGCAGATCATCTCCAGCTCTTTTTTTCACTTTCAGCTCAGTCAGGAAAAACTCTGGAGAATGTCCAAAGCAACTCACTCGAACATTTGTGTTCTCACGGATAATCTCAGGAGATTACCTGGAGTTTAGTGCATGTCTGAAAGCAGCTTTGCTACCGAGCCATGGAATTACTTTTGGTTTGATTATTGGTTTTATCTGCTGTGAAGATGTTCTGCAAACTCCCAATTACAATGAGACATTATTGTCCTGTGTGTGACAACAAGTCCCCAGGATGTCAAGTGGGAAACAAGAATCTCTTTGACCGTTGAAAAGCTTTAGAGTGAGAATCACTGAATTTGCGATCAAAGAAAAATATGAAAAACCCAATATTTAGTTGCTGTTTTATTTTATTTTAGCTCTGACTCGTATCAGATTGTTACAAGTCATGTAAAATATTAACATTCATTACAAATATCACCGATGTATTAACAAACCCAAACATCCAGCTGTCAACTGCACAGAAAGATCCACCGCAGCCGAACACACGCCCGCATGCTGATCAGCGCAGGTGTGTGATCTGCAGCTCAAGTTTCACTCACATCAGACACATGTTAACGTGTCCTGAAGGCTTGTTTATGCAGTTTAGTGCATTCGGAGCTGAACGTGGGTGATCTGTACTCAACACTAGGCCTGAACGCATCCTGTGTGGAGATACATTTCTGCACTTTCTGAAATAATGTAGGTGGTAATACAGTGTGTAAACCTTTCAGCCATTCTTACTGTAAGGACCTCTTGTCATTAGACTGTGGACTATAGTGGAGCCCATCTTGATGCTGGATCATGATCTTGCTGGCTGCTGACCAGAGACTATGATTGCAGCAGTAGTATTGAAGTTATCCTTCAAAAATGTTTACCCTCATCGATGCTGCTGAAAAACTTTAATCCTGATGATGTTTTCCTACACTTGACATCTATTGCACTTCTGTCCGTCCTGGGAGACGGATCCTCACATGTGGCTCTCTCTGAGGTTTCTACATATTTTTGTTATTTGTGAATGTGGGCTATACAAATTAAATTTGATTGATTGATTGATTACAAATGAAAACAGGATTCCTCTTGATAACTCTCACACCCTGAGGTCGTTATTTACATAAAAAGCATGTTGAAAAGAGGAACATGTTATTCTCCTGCAGAACACGTCAGATCTTTGCTGTTAAAGCTGTCACTCCAAAAGCGTGACTGCAGTGATGACATCTGGTCTAATTTTGCCTTTTCCTTCTCAGTGAAGCTTTTCCTAAATCTGAGAAGACTTTTGACAATGCGTCAGCACCCAAGTCTGTTTTGGCAAGTTTTCCACTTTTTAAACTTTGAATCAAATGGTATAAAAACAACCTGCGGCTCTTTGGGTGTCATCTTCGGAGGAACCCCGCTCTGACTGGAATCTCGGGATGAGAAGTTCTGTTTCTGACAGTTTCTCTTTGTCTGGATTTTGCATTTCAGTTTTGTAACCTCTGCCACATCGATCTGGTTCTGAACAGCCCTGGTCTAAATATTTAGATATTATCTCTGAAACAAGGCTCAATGCTTTAATGATGTTCTATAACCCAAACCTGCACAATAATAAAATGAGCCACTAGAGTGCTTTAAAGGGGTTTTGATGTTTGAGGCTAATCATTACCTGTCACAAGACGGACTTCATTACCTCAGGGTTTGTTTAACAGAGTTCCTTCTATAAACAGTGTTTATTTTGTTTTTTACACACTGACAAATTGAAACTGACAATTGCTTTGATCACTGAGTTGGTTTATCCACAGAAATGCTGGTTTCCTTAAACATTTGGTGATCGTCCCTTTGCTGCGTCTTGGAAGTCACCTTGAAAATAACTTATTTTCCCACAGCAAGTTTTCATTCTTCATGTTTTCTCATGGCCATAATTAAATTGTCTATTTTTTGACGGCTTCTAGAGTGAGCGATTACATGGGAACAGTCAAGAATGTTAACTCCTTCTCTCCCAGAGGGCAACGCAAACACACACCCCCCTAGAACGGCTTCACCCAAGCTATTCCTTTATCTTCTGTTTCTTGAAGAATAAATGTTCTTATTAATAAAAATAAATAAGCCGGTAAACTGAGATGGGCTCCGGCCAAAGACAATCACGAGTCCACTATACTCATGTTTGCCCAAAAGGAAACTGCTTTTCATATGACACATCACAAACACAACATTTTCCTTTCATTGGGGCAGAAAGTCCAGAAATAATCTAGTCTTGTGATAAAATAACTGAGCTCCCTTATTTTCTTTAATATGTCCTAGTTTAGTCAAGATCTTTGTTTTTAATCAGCTGTTTACGTACAAATATTGGGGTCAGTTGGATCCTCAGTGACCTAAAGGATGAACATGTGGATGATGCACAAATGACCTGAGTTCCTATTCTCATGAATGAGAATGAGAATGAATACACTATATTCTCCCATCTATAGTGTATTCATATATATATATATATATATCATATATTTTTATATTTATCCTGCTCATAGTGTATTCATCGTTCTTATATCATACAATTCCTCTTAATACTGTAATATTCCATATATATTTGTTACTGTACAGATCTTATTTACTTACATATTCACTTAAATATGCACGATACTCTGCACTTTTACTGCTTTTTTTGCACTTCTGGTTAGATGTTAAACTGCATTTCGTTGTATAAGTACTTGT
Source organism: Limanda limanda (assembly GCF_963576545.1). Taxonomy (NCBI): domain Eukaryota; kingdom Metazoa; phylum Chordata; class Actinopteri; order Pleuronectiformes; family Pleuronectidae; genus Limanda; species Limanda limanda. The sequence goes on from NC_083651.1 coordinate 3,536,771, forward strand.
ACTGTGCAATTACAATAAAGTTGAATCTAATCTGATCTAAAAATCTATCAGAAGCCCAGGTTATATGTGCAAAATATCTCTCTTCATTCTAAACACCGGCACTATTAGAGAGACACTTGCACAAACCTCCTGTTCCTTTAATCACTAATCTGCGATTAGCAGATGTGGAGGGTCTCTGTCAACTGATCCCGTCGGCAGTATGAGAAAACCCGTCTGGACAAGAAAGTGAGGGCCTGGATTACTGTGTAACCACTGAGCAGTGAGAGACTGGTCTAAACTGGACTGGGTAGTAAACTGCATTTTATAGAGTTGAGACAATGTCAGCAAGTCTTGAGTTTTAGCAGTGGAATGTCTTAAATTCCACTGGTTTCATCTAAAAGTGGATTTAAAATGGTAAAAAACAGATAATACAATTTCTTTATATCACAGCCAAACTTTGCTCAGTAATTTGTTGCACTTTTGAAGTGGAATTGGAACCAATTTAAATCTAATTGTGAAAAGCATAACTTTGGCTCCCGCTGCATTTTCACCCAATTTGCTATTTCCCTCGAGGCGATATCTGTAGTTGTTCTTATTATCGTGTTTGAACAAAGAGAAGAAGTCATGGGGAACAAATTGCCCCTCAGCTCTAAAACAGTGGAAGCATCAGTGTTGTACACTGAAAGGCAAGGCAGCTGTAGCTCTAAGGTATCAGTCAGCAGGAGAGATCGCTTTTCACTGCTGTGACAAAGGGAGGAGGAGAAGGAAGGAGGAGTTGGGAAAGGAAATATTGGCGGAGCAGCCAATGCGGAGCACATCTCCTTCTGCTAACCCCCCCTTCACTCTTTTGAATGGGGCACTCCCCCTCACTTTTCCTCTCTGCTTAGTGGAGTGTGCGTGGGGGACAGAGCTGTGAGGAAAGTGTCTGCAAGGAGGGTAGTGGCTCTGTGGACATGTCCTAGTCATCTCTGGGACCCTAATCAAGCAGCTGGACAAGACTTGACATTGTGCCCAAGATGAGGACCCAGGCTGGAGTTTTGTTTTTGTTGGCCCAGTGGGTGGTCTGCTCTGATGCTTGGTTCTGGTCCAAGACTGTTACCACAACTCTGGCCCCAACATTGGAAGAGGGCTCTGGCAGTCCGGCAGGTAGTGGAGAACAACCAACAGAGGCCCAGGATGGGACACAGATCATTGATGAGGCCCTTGGAATCCAAGTGACTGGGCCGACTTGGGTTGACACCACTGAATCTGCAGCACTGACCACTTTAATACCATCTACACCACTGGAGAATGAGCAGGCAACAGAAAAGGGCCCAATGGGGATTTCGTCACCCCAAATCCAACCTGGTAATGGCACATCTTCATTAAAGGGTATGGGGTCTGAAGGATTTGATCGTGAAAGTCTTACAGGAAAGGTATCAGGACTCGGATCTGGTCTGGAGTCTGAATTGGCAGCAGACCCGGGGCCAGGTCTGTGGTCTGGCTCTGGAGACAGGTTTGAATCTGGCTTTGCAACAGTGGCTCAAACTAGCAGGGGATCTGAAATTGAAACTCACAGGATTTTTAAGGAACCTGACACAGAAGCAGTTGTACCTACAGATCACAAGAGGATAGATGGCAGTGTGGCATCCCAGGAAAATGATCTAAATCTGACCTTAATCATTCAGAACAGAACAGACAAGGCCCTAAATCCTGGTTCCAGGAAGTCAGAGCAAAATCTTGATTTGTTTGTTGAAGTTCCCAATAACACGAGCAGAATTAGAAGTCTTAACAGAAGTAGCTTTAGTTTGACTAAGCCCTCTCATGCAAACTTCACCCCAGGGGATCTACAAACTCCCGTGGAAGACAACAGCTCTGTGGAGATCACCACAGTATCTAACGGCAACCAACTGGTGGAAGTTACTCATTTACCGGCTGGTGAGTCAACAGCTGCTCAGGAAGTTTTAGCCGACCAAGTTTTACAGACTAGCCAAGCTTCACTTGTTAGCCAGACATTCCCTACAAACCCAACACCGACTAATACCCCAAACAGGTTAATTCACCAACAACAAACACAGAGCAACAGACCAGATACTACTTATATTGCAACCATAGCCGCCCAACATCAAGAACTTACTGCTGCAGTAGCAACCAGTCAAATCAATCTCATTTCAGGTGCTTCACAAACATCCGTGAGTGAGCAAGAGCCGAGCAAAGCAGCTTTATTGAGCTCGACAGCTGAAAGCCACACAGAAGTAGCTCACTCAGCGCTGTTAGTAGATTCCCCAGGATGCTTGTTGCTGGATAGACCACTTCCGTTCTGCTCCTTCATGCGTGGGGAAAGATTTCTTGTGCCCAATTACCTTAACCAGAGCAGTGTGGAGGAGGTGCAGGCCCTCCTGAGCAAGTGGGCATGGCTGTTGAGTTCACGCTGCCACCATAGTGTGGAGCGGTTCTTCTGCCTTCTCCTGGTACCAAAGTGTGGTTCCCCGGGCGCACCCCCCGTGTTGCCTTGCCGCAGCTTCTGCGAGGTCTTGCGGGACAGTTGCTGGACGCTCCTGGACGAGGGACACCTCCCTGTGGAGTGCCACTCTCTGCCCGATGAGGAGGAGGAGGATGGGTATCAGTGCTTATCAGTTAGTAACCAGAAAGGTAATCACTGGTTCAAAATGAATCCTAGAGTTAGGGTTCATTTTGAACCAGTTTTTCAAAATCCCCACTGCCCCAGTTTGTCTGGTGTTTCCACCCAATTCCCAGAACCCACCCGATTAATTGACATGTGTCCCTGTTAAAAACTTCTTTGGTAAAAGGTCCGGCACATTAATCTGGTCACAGTCTAACAAGCATGATGCCAGAATGCTTTGCAGTGTTTAACCTGTTGTATGTGTTTCCCTTGTCCTTTGGATTGCATGGAACTTACTCCTCACTCACACACACACACACACACACACACAGACACACACTCACACACACAGACACACACTTCAGTGGGGTTGTGGTTCATTAGCAAACCAGATGATGTACGGATCCTCTGCAGCTTATTGATTTAACGGGTCATGTTGACTCAGAGGGACAGCGCTGGGTTTTGTATACATTTTGTTTCCTGTCCTGCAGAGCAGCCGTCACATCGACACACAAACAGTCCATAGAGTTAAATGGTGTCAAGCTGTCATGACTCATAACATGTGAATTGAAAGAGCTTCTATCTTTCAGTTGAACTGCAGTTTCTGCTGGTTTTAAATATCTGAAAACTCAAAATCTTTCCTTTCCATTGCAATTATTTTCTTTGTTATGTAGAAACAAAGTTAAATACCTTTTTGCCATTGTGACATTTCTAGGGTTACTGGGTAAAATGGATCTGTTTGCTTTTCTCTCTCAATCCCAAGACAGACGCCTTCTTCTGTGAACAAGTCGTGCATGAAGTACTGTAGATACTGTGGCATGTGGAATCGCATGTCTCTTTTGACAGTGAGTGACTTGCAGGCGGCTTGATTTGCATTTGTGTAAACGGACGGATTACTGTCGGTTGTCGAGCATGAGAAACAGTCATGTTTGCATCAGTGGTTTTCAGTGGGATGTTAAAAACACCTCTGACAGCTGGAGGTTGACTGCACACAGGTAACACATTTTGAATCAGCATTGAAAGCATGAGTTTCTGTCTGATCTTGAGTGATGTGTATGTTCCAGATTGCTGTAGTTTTGATCTCATGTGCTTGTATGTGCCCGAACTGATTCAGGTTCAATGAATATGGCAAATCAAATACCAGAGTAGTTCATTTGTTGCAGTGAAGTAATAGTAATGTGGTAGTTTATGGATACATTCAACAGGACATGTGTGTTTTAGCATCCTCTGTAGGATTTAGAGTAATAAACACCGCCCCTGCCCCTGGTGACTTAAATTGATGGAGAACGTGACTCAGATATTTACTGCTGCTACTGATTCATGTGAGAACATCCTGTGTCCTCAGTCCTGTCTCCAACAAATCAAATCCCTTGTCACTCTGCTGGCCTCCTCTTCATATCACCGAGTTCAAGACTGTGTCCTTTTACAGCTCTGCTATCTCTCTGACAGCCGGCTCCGTGGACAGACGTGAGTGGACATGAGTCTCTGGCTCAAGAAACACATCTGGGTCCAAACTGATGTGTATTTGTGAATTGCTTGAACTTTGTGTTTGCTGGTGTGGTTTCTCTACAGGAGGAAGTTTAGTAAAGGGGATTATGGTCTAATTTTCTGGTCCATAAAGCAAATAATAGATTGATTGATTATTATTATAGGGGCTAATCCCAGCAGCCCTGACACAGCGTAGATCAGGTAACATAAGTTCATGTTTGGGTTGATCAGTGTAGGCTCATGATAGGGCTGAACAAAATTCAAAATACAATCATATTGTGATTATTTTGAGTCACGATTTTACTGGGAATTAAATCCAATGAAAAAGAATATAGAAAATGGATTGTTGTGATCTTTGCTGCAGTCTGTACCAAACAGGCTTGTTCTGAATATTATGAATTTAATCAGTTTCAATTGTGTCAATTGTTTAGCCCTAGTTCACAGCCAAGGCAGTTGTTGTGTGTTGCATTTACAAGAAGCCTGAAACTGGAGAGATATACAGAAAACCTTAAACAATACCATCTATTATCAATCATCAAATGCATTGCAATGGCCAATGCTCACTATTAAGTTTATTGAACTTGATGTATAACTTAGTTCTGTCCCTGTGAGGTTCCTCTGCTGCCAGATCCTGAGGATTACTTGTAAACTTTAGATTCAGTTAAACTTTGACTTTACGATCTCCTCCTCCTTATGTGCCGGTCTGTGTAACATAAGTAAATGTTTGGGTTGATCAGTGTAGGCTCATGATAGGGCTGGATGAAATTCAAAATACAATCATATTGTGATTATTTTGAGTCACGATTTTAGTGGGAATTAATTTGCAGTCTGTACCAATCAGAGATGTTCTGAATATTATGAATTGAATCAGTTTCAATTGTGTCAATTTTTTAGCCCTAGTTCACAGCCAAGGCAGTTGTTGTGTGTTGCATGTACAAGAAGCCTGAAACTGGAGAGGTATACAGAAAACCTTAAACAATACCATCTATTATCAATCATTCAAATGCATTGCAATGGCCAATGCTCACTATTTTTGAAGTTTATTGAACTTGATGTATAACTTAGTTCTGTCCCTGTGAGGTTCCTCTGCTGCCAGATCCTGAGGATTACTTGTAAACTTCAGATTCAGTTAAACTATGACTTCACAATCTCCTCCTGCTTATGTGCCGGTGTGTGATCTGATAAATCCGTAAAGAATTGTCTGACTGACGTCGCTGATAATGTGTCACAAAGCTCTGCAAGTTGCTTTGACCTCTAGGATTCACTAATCAGAACCCATACTGGGCAGCAGCGTCTGGGAAGGTTCAGCCACTCTGCAGCTCCGTGGCTGATGTGTGAGGGAGGAGGGCACTCGTACGCTCTCTAACGCTCCGGGCCTTAATACCATCCCAGCTCCCGCATCGCCTGAACGATGACCTGTCATGAAAGAATGCCTCATGATATATTTACAGCTTTTTAAGTTGGTATATTCTTTTTAAAGATGGGGCCACCGACACAGAAAGAGCACTGTATTCACTGAAATATCATACCCTATAGATGTGCGTATATATATATGTGTGGGTGATTACTGAGTGGAAAATTGCAGAGATTTCAATGCATGAAAACTTTTAGTGAAATCTGTCAGATGTGGTCCTTCACTACCCGGGTGGGAGAGACGGGATTGTTGGGGCACAAAAGGTCTTTTAATGATGTTTTTCCATGGTTACCGGCCCCCTGCCTGAAAGATGAGCAGTCATTCATATCAGGGTCTGAAAGGTCAACAGCAATTTATTTTGGGCCAGTTCTTGATGGTAAAGACACATCCCAGATCATAAGAGAAAGAGAAACTCCATTATGATCTGTCAGACATAAACTGTTTGATCAAAACTGACAGAATCCTGTGTCTGGCCACAATATAAAGGATCCTGAACTGTGAAGATACACATTTTTCTTATTTAATGGCGTCTCTGTGTCCGTGTTCACTGTGTTTTGTGGATTTTACACCTTTCTGGTGGTCTGACGCTGATTTGCAGCACCGTGGTTCCAGTGAGCCGAGATTGATATTGCATCTCATGACAGGAAAGGCCTGAAGCTGGCTCCGGCTCCGGCTCCGGCTGCTCCGTGCGCCGCTTGCCAGGGAATCATTTCTGACTCGGCTCTCAGGAGGGTTCCAATTATGGGCACAGTCCTCTCCGACGTCTTTGCTGCCAGAAACCCGTTGCCCCCTCTGGTTTGTGTTGCATCAGGAGGAAAACCAGCACTGATGAGGCAGTGTTGCTAAACACGGCTCAGAAGCGCAGGGATGAGATGGATAATTGCCCATTTGTGACACTCTCAGAGTAAGAGTTTCTGACGTGTGTTTCTGAAGGGTCGTTTTGGATGTTAACCTATTCAAACGTATTCCCATTCCATGTCAGAATATTCATAAAGTGATGTTTTGCCTTCGGAATTCTCAGAGGACATATTTGTGGTATGTGCAGACGGGTTTGTTTACACCTCGTGTGTTTCTTCAAAGCTCTACACATACAGGTAGAGAACATGAACAGTCTCACGTTACTGCTTCCACACAGAGCAGAGTGCACAGGTTGTGGTCGAGCTCTCTTCTTTTTAGTGGTTTCGGGATTACAGCTTAGTGTGAGCCAACATAAAGTTCTCCTTCCTGGCCTGTGATGTGGTTTGTTTGGGTTTTCGTATCTTTTTCCGAGCATTCTGCTTCATTGGGTTAATGATACTTCACGGAATAAACTTTGCAGAGAGATATAATATTCATGTCGTGGATAACGTATACTTAAAACACGCTGTCTTCTTATTTCCGTCAGTTTGTTGCCAAATTAGATTTGAGACCTTATCCTGGAGTTTGGTTTTGGAGCTTTCTCCACTTGCTGCTAAAGGTTTAATGTTACAAAAGTTCATGTCAGGTTCCATAAATCCATCACATTATTATACCTCTGGAGAAAAAAGCCTTACGAAACAAAACAGGCTTTTAAAGGTAAATGCATTTGTCATATTAAACCCCTGATGAATCAGTATTCAGCAAGTACTTCACTGTGATTTAAGGTTGCAGTCCTTTGAAACTGAAAGATATACAAGGGATTAAAGAAGCAGGGAACAAGACAACCACTGTATCATGTGGCCACATTTTATTTACCTTTCAAATCAATTAGCTGAGAAGCCATAACACGGCTTAGGCTGCGAATGCATCACGATTGTAGACATTTGTTTTTACACTCACGGGGCTGTGATGTTCTCTGACCCTCCAAACACAGGGTGGGATCCCTGACCAGCTCTGTGCAGAGTGGGCTGGAGATCCCTGCCCCTGCTAGCAGGACTCCAGGGAGGTTTTAAACGGTGATGTTGTGAAGTCAGTGAAACAGTAAAGTTGTACGGCACTGTCCAGATGTTCCAATGTTTTCCCGTGGATTACACAGGATCCCCGTACTTCCCAAAAGCTGTATATACAGTTTCACGCTGTGTATATGTACGGCTTCATCAACAGGGTATCGCAAACTGTTTTCCTGGAATGTGAGGAAGCGAAGGAGAGCCGCGGGTCCTGGTCAGCGAGTGGTCGGCCTGACAAGACAAACTAGCGCCGTAAATCCAGCAGCGCGCCATTCATCACCAGCTCCTTTCTGCAGCCAATTGGCCTTGAAGCTGTCACCGGACAACAAAAGCTGTTTGGAGACCTGAATTGAGATTGCACTTAAAATGCTAATGGTGGCGGCCTTTGTAAACCCAGGGATTTTTTGATCTGTGAGAAGGAGTGATCCGCCGGCCCTTTGCTGACACTGCAGGCGCATTGGAAACGCATTCCTATGGAAGTCTGAGGCAGATCAAACCTTTTCATCCACTGTTACATCCGGTAATGAAATTCCCAGTCCCAGGCTTTTGACATCGGGCCTAATACCATTAAAGTCACCTTTTAAGATCTGAGTTACTACTTAACATTCACTGCTCAATGATAATCTGGTTCACACGGATATTTCTTTCTTTTTGGTAAATTCTGAACAAATTCCAGTTGAACCCACTCCTTGTTGGTGCAAATCTTGACCATCGGGTAGACGTTTCTCGAATGGGAGTTTAGGAAAGCTCGTGCTCACGCCTTTCAAAAGGAAGTTTGCTGGTTCTTTTGGCAAATGCATTAGAGAATCAGATGTTTTGACAGAGAGAGATGATGATATTACCGTGACTGTGAAGCCTCAGTTTGAACTCTGGAGGAATGCTGCATGCTGCAACCGGGCTCTGTTTTAGAGATGGGCCTCACATTCCAATTTATTACAGACCTTGAAGTTGAATCTACACACAAATCAAATGACTACCTGCATATTGACAAAACACCTTTTTCTTGCACATAAACAAGGAAATCAAGTATTTTTTATACACAATCAACGTCATTGAGAGCTTTTACCTCTCAAGTGGAAGAAGAGTCATCACGCACGCTCAGTGATGAAGTGTTTCTGTATCAGAGGCAGCTCACATGTCGGCTGCAGCACCTGTAGCAGGAGGATTTCACAAATTAAAATGGTGTGCTTTCCATCATGATGGATTTCACCTCTGATTTACTACTCGGTTCTGCCTCCTCCAGTCCCAGCCTGGCAGAGACGGTGTGTAGGAGGGCGCCGGGTTCAGACGTGTGAGCACAGGCCCACTTGCAGAGACCCTCCAGGTTTCTCATTCTGACTCTATCAGAGTAAACATCTGGTCGGCCTTGTGCAAATGACAGTTAATTTGTTTACTGCCATCCATGCAGCAGTCGAGGACCCTCGGCCTTCCTGCTGTTCTCAACCTGAGTTCCACTGAGAACATCTGTTTTATGCACAGAAAGATTTATTAAGTTTTTACCCAATGACACTTTAGATGGATATGGGACTGATCCTCTTTGAATGAAGCGCAGAATATCCTAAACAATTCTATATCTCTTGTGTTATTTGAATTTCCACCAAGCTCCTATTTAAATCTGAACTGAGGAGGATTGTTTTACAGTTAATTTATTTAGAAAATGATGCAAAAGAATACTTTTTCACATTTGTAGCTATTATAAAATGGACACATCTTCATGCTTTATTTTCATTTCATATTTTCTGATGACATTTGTACATATTTAAATCAACAGCCAGTGTTGAGCGTCACTTTTAAACATATGTCTGATTGGCACCAGGTGAACTTCCCAGGTAATTCTGGAAGGTATTTTTACTGCTGTCCTGTTTCAGCTTGACTGGGTCGTCTGTTACAGCTCAGACCCAAACACCAAAGCGTCATATTCCTCAGACAGAATGCAGAATATTCAGACCGCTGTGAGGTGGTTATAAAGCAGAAAGCAGCGCCTCGGGTCCGGCTGAACACTTTACATGTTTATGCTCTCAACAGAGCCGACTGCAGACCCCAGTGATCTCTGGACATCGGGAAGAGGGGGGGGGGGGGGCCTTTGAACCGAGCACGTTAGTCACCAGGTGGTGAAGCAAAGCGTTTCTTCAAAGCTCCAGAAACGGCATCAAGTGGTTTCCCCAAAACAGTGGTTTTTGGTCATTTGCCTTTTAACATGAGGTAATATTGTTTTTGGAAAAGCAGAGCGATCTAGACAGAAAAGGTTGAGGTAATAGCGTCTCTGACGTGGGTGTGAACGAACACACAACTGCTCTTTGTGTTTCCTCGCATTTCCTAAACGCCTCCGATAATTATGTGCTGACCTCGCCCGAGTCACCCAGGGTGATGGAAGACGGAGCAGGGATATGCAGGAGGCCCCAGCTGCTGGGCGCCCCGGGGGCCTGGCATTCAGCAGATGTCACACAAGTCGGAAGAGTTTTCTTTTTTTGTTGTTGTTGTACCTTTAGGAAAGTGATCCAAAGATATCCATCATAATATAACAGGAGATTGATGAAGGTTCAAAATATGGGATTTTCTGCCTTTTGACATTTGGAGAGTAATTGATTTAGATCCTAACAACTCTGCACGTTTTTCTTTATGGCTTTAGCGCCTTTGGCAGATTTACTGTGAGATCTAAATCTATCATCTCTGTATCACCAGGTCGCTGCCTGTGTGCATCGTCCTACGGTTTAGGAAGTGGGAGTTTAGGTCCAGCTGGTCTTGTATTTGGATTATAGACCTTAAAAATGTCTCCTGGAGTGATTTACTTATTTTAAAAGTCTCTTATGACCCTTGGATTCTTTGACTCTATTGTAGGAACGTCAACCCTTCCATGTTGTGGTGTAGTTAGACAAAAATGTGTTTGCTTGGTTTTCCTCCCCTGAGAAGAAGTGTCAGAACTTTATCACCAGTTAAGATGTTGATTTAAATTTTGTTTTCCTGGAACAAAGACCTCTGTCCGAGTGACATTGATCACACATGCACCTTAAATCCCCCCCCCCCCAACAGAGCCTTGTCTAACTTGACACCCTGACCTGCTGCCCTCCCTTCTAACCCACACTGTATTTCATGCCTATTGGGGCCTAACATCTATTTTCTCCCCCCCCCTGTAGAAGACACTGGGGTCTCCCTGCTGCAGCTGATCGGGGACCCTCCTCCCGATGAGATCAGACGAGTCTTCGGACCCGACAACAGCTCCAGATTCGTCTTCGGTCCGGACGCCAACACCGGCCAGCTGGCCCGCGCCCACCTGCCCAGCCCGTTCCACCGAGACTTCTCCCTCATCTTCAACCTGAAGCCCACCTCCGACAAGGGCGGCGTCATCTTCTCCGTCACGGACGGCACGCAGCAGATCATGTACGTGGCGGTCAAGCTGTCGCCCGTCCAGGGCAACGACCAGAGCGTCATCCTGTACTACACGGAACCCGGCTCGCAGCGGTCCTACGAAGCCGCCAGGTTCCCCGTGGTCGCCATGACCAACACCTGGAACCGCTTCGCCATCGCTGTGAGGGACGACAAGGTGATGTTCTACCTCAACTGTGTCGCCGAGCCGTGGGTGAAGCGCATGGAGAGGTCCCCGGACGACATGGAGCTGGACGCCGGGGCCGGGGTGTTCGTCGGGCAGGCCGGGGGGGTGGACCCCGACAAGTTCCTGGTGCGTATATACAAAGGTGTTGTCTGTGTTCATTTGAGGGGTATATAACTAGGGTTGCAAAATTCCGGAAATATTCAAAGTTGGAAACTTTCCATGGGAATTAACGGGAATATACAGGAATTAACAGGAATTAACGGGAATTAACGGGAATTAACGGGAATTAACGGGTATAAACTGGAAATGTTGTGGATAATTTATACTAACTGTATTTACCTTGTCATATACAGACATAAATATTAACATTTTGTTGTGTCATAGGCTGATTTGAGCCCTGAGGAAACTTTGGGCACTTGACTATATGCTTCTGCATCGTTGTGTCATTCTCAACATAGGTCTTTGCACAGTATTTGCTAATGTACACAGCCTTTCCTTCTACATTGGATGGGGTGAAATGTCTCCACACATGAGATAGTGCACGTGGCATTGTTCTGTAGAATAAGATGAGAAAAAAGTTTGTAAAAAAACACTAATGCAATGCCAGAGATATAAATAGTTAGCCAAACAATTGGAATCGTCTGTAAACATATTTTACAATTGATGGATAAATGAATGGAAATAGTCTAGATGAACAGATGAACAATCCTCAATCAGCATGCTAATATATTTTCCCAGTAATATCATGGAAACTTACCTGACTAGTCCTGCACTCTACAGCAGGCCTCAATAGCCCTGCTGTAGAGTGAAGGATGCTGGGAGTTATCTGTGCATGTGATAGAAGAATGCACAGTGGAGGGTTGAAACTCAACGTTCCATACATCTTTCAAATAGAGTTTTGAATGATGTTTTTATTGCTCAGCGTTTAATTTGCTTATTTTTTTTTTTTTTTTTCAAAATTCCCAAAATTCCCATGCTTAACTTCCCATGGAAAGTTTCCGGAAATTTTCGCCCCTTTGCAACCCTATATATAACCCAATTAAGTTTTAACTAATTTCATTTTAAAAGCTTTAATTCAGATAAAGAAATACCTGTCTCTGAATAACTACTGACACTGACAGCCACGTGATGGTGAGTCCTGCTGCTGGAATCTCTGGAAAAGTGCCGTGTCATGTTTTGGTTGCCCACAGTCAGGCATGTGAAACCTCTCGCCTGAATAACCCTCGTATGACTTGATTGCCCAAATTGGCCGACTCTCCAAAAGCATAACATAAATGTCCCGGGCTCCGTCCTGCTCAGGGCTGTCTGCACGTAATTGGGAAAGCTCACAGCTGGGACGTAATTAGCTGGAGTCGTTTGACTGCAGTAAAGCTCGGCCGGTCGACTGCAGCAAATGTTGACCTCGGCTGTAAAAAGGGTTGGAGGAGTTCAGCCGTGGCTCCCGGCTCAGAGCAGGCGTGCCAGCAGGAATATGTAACTTGTGTTGGCTGTTCATTCTGTTTCTGGTCAGGCAGCTAATAAACCAGGGGCTGGAGATCCGGTGCTCAGGAGGGAAACCCGGAGAACTTGTGCAATATCTTTAATTTGGGGAATAGACACTTGGAGTTTTACAAGTTTAATCCCTGAAACAGAAGACGCCTACTTGCTTTAGAAGTCTTTGAAGATTTGAAATTAGGTGCTAACACGACCTTCTGACCTTGGTGTCCTTCTCACATTGAGTTAAACTTTAACATGATGGTCGTCCGTTAACTTGCAGCTTATACGTTTCAGCATTTCTAAATATAGAGTCTCGCTGGTTACATGGACGTAAATGAGCTTCTTCTGTTAACAGGACACAACTGAAACCATTAAGAGCAGATAGAGGGTTTTCCTTATAATAGAAGTATTTACTTTTTAGCATACACATTAAAGGAACATGACATAAAGGAAGACACTGTAAACACTTTAACTTTCAAATTCCAACTGAATACTTTCCATCTGGTTTCAAAACAATCCAATTAAAGTTTATAGTGTGTGTCTAGATCATTTCTTACTTCCTCTCTCAGATGTCATGTTTTGATCTTTTTAATAGCTGCGTTTGAAGAGTTCATCTATGGGTTTTTCCTTTTGAATCGGTCTGTTTTCAAAAAGCTGTTTTATAAAGTTAAACTTATTGAAAACCATCTTCTCCAGGGTCTCGCTGACCATGTGCTGTTTGTTGACCTTTAGCACCGTCCGCCCCGGAGGTCTCGTGGATTTAATTAACCAAATCACATTAAGACTTGGCTTCTTACGCTTCTAAATATTGACATATTGGATTCATAAAGTCTACATTCCACTCCGAAATATGATTTCTTATAATGCATCGCTGGCAGAAACATGCTGCGGGGACAGTTCCGTGAACAGGATGTAATTAAATGTAAAGATCTGAAGCCGTTTGTTCGAAAAAGACCAAAACATGTCATCTACATCAGTCCGATCATTAAAGGACAGTTTGAAGTACAATGTCAAAGAGCTTTAGAGAATGCATTAGACGTTTTCTCTCAGGACATAAAGACTCAACATCAAGAAACTCATCAGCACAGAAACCACCGACACATACGGAGCTAATGGCCCGCTGATAGGAAGATAGTATTCATACTGTCTGTGAGCATCCTGTGTGGGAACATCAGATTACGACTGTGTGTGTGTGAGTGTGTGTGTGTGAGGGGAAGGGGGGGGGGCAGTGATAGAGGCCCTTCACAGGTCGAGGCTAAAACTCCAGACATCAAGAGCTCCTCTGATTTTTGTGGAAACTGGGAATTCCCTGAGAGCTGCTTTCAAAACCCTGAGCAGGAACTGCACAGATGAATATCCATATTTATAAGTTGAAAGTGAGACATGTGTTGTGTGTCTGTGTGTGTGTGTGTGTGACGTTATCATCAAACATCTAAACGTCCGTGTCTTCCACCAGGGGGAGATCGAGGAGCTGAGGGTGGTGGGAGACCCCCGAGCTGCTGAGACCTACTGTGACGAGGACGAGGACGGGGACGACTCTGATATGGTGAGATAATCACATTCAGACGATAATAGTCTACATGCAGTAGTTGATTTGAGGGGATATGAGCGGTATGTCACCCCCACCCCCCCACCCCCCCATTAACAGAGAGTGCAGGGGTTGTTCAGCACAACGTACATGGTGTTCTTCAAAGAAATGTAGATTCTTAGATAATGCAAAGGGGTCATTTGGTTCATATCCTTTAAAATGGCAAAAAACTCATATAGATTTTAAAGTTCTATTGACACATTTCATTTATTCACAGTTATAAAAAATAAGTCGAACAAAACAAGGAACAACAGGATAACTTTAGACGTATCACAGTTATGGTTAAGGTGTGGTATAACATTAAAAAACAGAACCTTCTGACTACATGTGACTGAAGTTCTGCAGAAGTTCCCAAACTTTTCAGCCCCTGGTCATCAAAGCAATGGCGGCATGGAGATGAAACGGTTGTCATACCTGGAGGTGGTTGAATCTCACAAAGGATCCTGATTCAAGATAGTTTTAAAACACTAATAATAAAGTGCACATGTTCCCCTGTGGTCTGTCTGTTATTATCACCTCAGGAGTCATGTGAGGATAAAGATAATCAAAGGCCACATGACAACTACTGTTTTTATTTTGTAATCATTATGGCTCAAATAGGCTTTTTAAATATGTTTTCTTCGTCCAACCAGCTATGAAAACAGTGGATACTAATAGAGTTTAGGCTTTTATTAGCATCTCTGTTCTTTCCCATGGCAACAATATCACAACCCTTACTTCACTATAAAATCACTTTATATTGTGATCTCATTGGCAAAAGATAAAGGTTTTTTCCACTGGTCACATATTCTCTGCACCGGTAATAACATCAGTCTGCTTTTGTTTGAGTCCCGTTGCTTCTCTCAAACGTAAAGAATCAGAATCAGAATCAGAATCAGAATCAGAATCAGAAGGTATTTATTGCCAAGTAGGTTTACACCTACCTGGAATTCGCTCTGGTTATTGGTGCATACAATGAACATAGAAACATAAAAACACAATAAATACGCCACACATAAGAAAAACAATAAAAAAACAATATATATTTACTCACTATTAGTTCAACTATTTACTTAAGTAAAAGGATATTGTCCTGAAGTAACACGACTGATGAAACGATGATGTATTCCAGCGTGTTTCCTCACTAATTACCAACAGTAAATCTGCAGCAGATCAGAGAGAGAGAGGAGCCACTGACCCTGACCACCCACACACACACACACACACACACACACACACACACAGGTGCCTCTCTGCAGCCCACCAGCAGCCTGGACTCTGTTTTAGTCAAACGTTGCCATCACAGCTGCTCCCGCCCCTCGAGACCACCACAAACCAACCGAGAGAATAAAGTTCAAGACTCCACTGCTTGTTGTCATCAAATCGTAAAATGTTGTTTGGATTAAATGGGAAGGATTGCATTCCCAGTGGATGGGTCTTTTATATAAAAAGACGCAGGAGTCTGCCGATAAAGACGACACGTTCACATCAGAAAATATATTTTTCCAGATATTCAATAACAACATTGGCATTAAATTCTTAAATGTCCTTAAAGCTGACTTGACTGAATGAGTTCATGAACAGATAATTATGGTAGAAAGACAAGGGGCACTGTAAAATGTAGGAGGTTCCTAGATTTCAAAGGTAAAAAAATCAATTTTGTAGGGCTGGGCAAGTTAACTCGTTTCAATCGAGTTAACTCAAGTGATGAGTTAACTCGATTAATTATTTTATCTCGCATTAACTCAGGTTTGATTATTTATTGTTTTATTGTGAAAGTCCGGCTTTTATTTTGTGAAAGTCTGTTGCTGACTGCGGCAGAACAGGAAAAAAGAAAATAATTGGCGGATAAACAATCGAGTTAACTCATCACTTGAGTTAACTCGATTAAAACGAGTTAACTTGCCCAGCCCTACAATTTTGATATTAAATGTTCAACGTATGTTTGGTCTCCTCAGGCTTCAGGTGATGGAAGTGGCGATTACACTCCAAGACCCACCAGACCGGCTGTGGAAAATCGCAGATGGACGGTATGGAACAAACTCTTCTCCCGTTACTTCTACTTAACTTCCTCGTTATTTAAATTGAACTTCATTAAGCCCCAGAGACAGAAACACACAATATACCAAGAAAGACGTGGGATTTTCCTAAGAGGCTGTATGTGAGAACGCAAATGTTCCTGGTAAAATGTCCCAAAAATGTCTGAGTGATACCAGGAGAACGTCCAGAAACTTCCCAGCGAACGAGTGTTTGTGTTGATGACGTTTCTAACGAGCACCAGAGAGGGAACTGGAGGGATACAAACAGGGCTGGACTGGGAGAACAAAACGGCCCGGGCATTTTTTGGCTCAGACCGGCCCACATAATTAGCCGAGCACATCTGCCATTAAGACATTTAGAAGACATAAGTTACGTCAATTTAAAGTAGCTCATATTAAAAGTACTTAAGTATTTAAAGTATCTGGTGTTGAAATGTACTTAAGTATCAAAAGTACAAGAACTAAAATTAAAAATGCAAATTGCTTTTTATAGTAGGTCTATACAGACACAAAACAACCCAAAATGTTTCTCCTCAAGATTTATCTCAACTGACTGAAAAATTACAACAACAATATGCATATAATGTATAATTTTACCAATTTTGAACCCTAGATGCTGAGGTTCAAATAGTAATGGACCAGTGCATCTGAACTTCTAATTAACTATAAACAAGTGCCTCTTGTGTCTGCCCAAGAACATTAATAAACCACAGTATAACCACTATACTATAGGCACACAAAATAAGACACTATCTCTTATCCTATTCTAGAGGAAGTAAAAGTCGTAACAAGATTTCTGAAGGTGAACCTGCGGAGGGATAGACCAACCTCTCGCGCTGCCCCCCCCAGACGGCAAACACGCCACCGGGACCTGCACATCTCAGGAGGGAGGGGGCAGCGAGTGAGAGCGAGAGAGAGAGAGAGGTGCGCCGTCGGTAGAGGCGTGCGACGCCAACCTCCACTGCTCAAGTAACGAGCCAGTTTGGAGAATGTATTGAAAATTGAAAATGCACGCTCACATGTCTGCCTCCACTCGCTCATCATTGTCGAGTCCTCCTCGCTCGTCTCCCGGCGCACCTGCTGCTGCTGGGCTGGTGAACCCGGCACCACATAGGTCCGTCAGTTTGGCACATTTAGCAGCCTCCACCTCCAGAGACTTCTGCTTTTTTTCCCCGATGCGTTTTTTACTCTTATTATCCATTTTAAGTTTCTGTTTCAGCAGCAGCCCGTCCCGCGACTCCCACCGCCAATGCAATGAGGTCCCGCCCCACCCTGGTTTGTGTTGTGATTGACAGCACTGTCAGGGCTCTCTGAGCCTGTCAGCCCATGATTGATTGACAATGACAAACAATAGACCAATAATATGTGTCGATGCTGGCAACACACTGCTAGCCCTCTGTAGCCAATTGGCCGGCCCAATTGGAGGGAATTTAGAGAGGAAGAAGAGAAATAAAACAAAACAACAACATAGCGGACCAGACCGGCCCACATTCGGTCAACGGCCCACCGGGATTATGCCCGGTATGCCCGATGGCCAGTCCACCCCTGGATACAAATATCTGAGGATGAGTAGAGGAGCCATAGAACACTTGAGATACGAGAGCTTTTGGCGATAATGGGCTGACGCAGGTGACGATGTGCAGGAAACAGAATTCTGTTATTATCTAACTGGGTGTCCTGCACGCTCTCCCCCTGTGCCGGCCCTCACATGAACTTTCCACACATGTTCCTGTTGCTGCAAAACGTGTCTGAACTGACGATATCCTGTTGCATTTTCATACTGGAAAGGGAAATTCCACAATATGTAAAATTCAGAGTTCATATTTGATTGATAACCCCTCCAGGATATTGCTCAGGAACTCAAACTGTAAAATCCAGAGTGCACCAGAGAGTAAAAATGAGAACGAGTGGATGAAAAATGCTTTTGTTCCCTAAAGATGATCAAAGATTCCAAACAGCAGACTGAGCCTCTCTCATCCCCGAGCTGGACGCACCACTCACGTCTCCAGTTACTGCTGCGTGAGCGTGAGCGAGCGAGCGCTGGTCCCTCAAGAGAGATTAAAAACTGCTGAGTGGACGAGTGGAAGCGGAGCTGCCTCTGTCTTATACATTTGGAGACAAAGACCTTTTTGCATAGAGAGTTGCCTGTTGTTGAATATTAAAAACAAAACACTGGTGCGTTTGAAAGTTGCCCACATCTCAATTCATTTGCTGATAGTGAACCACAGCAAGTCAGGTCAGCTGGAGAAGTTTTTATTGCGAGTTTGAAAACAGTAATTCTGAATATAAGGGATTTTCTTGGTGTTGTGTGAGGCGTGTTCGCTCCGGGTTCAAGAAGCTGGAGACTTCTCACCTGGATGAAAAGACCTGGAACCAACAGAGAGCAGCAGATAACGCTTCCTTCTGCAGTGAATCTGAAACCACAGCAAGTCAGGTCAGCTTGAGAGGTTTTTATTGGAAGTTTGAAAACAGTAATTCTGAATAAAAGGGATTTTCCTGGTGTTGTGTGAGGCGTGTTCGCTCCGGGTTCAAGAAGCTGGAGACTTCTCACCTGTATGAAAAGACCTGGAACCAACAGAGAGCAGCAGATAACGCTTCCTTCTGCAGTGAATCTGAAACCACAGCAAGTCAGGTCAGCTTGAGAGGTTTTTATTGGAAGTTTGAGGACAGTAATTCAGAATAAAAGGGATTTTCCTGGTGTTGTGTGAGGCGTGTTCGCTCCGGGTTCAAGAAGCTGGAGACTTCTCACCTGTATGAAAAGACCTGGAACCAACAGAGAGCAGCAGATAACGCTTCCTTCTGCAGTGAATCTGAAAACACAGCAAGTCCGGTCAGCTGGAGATGTTTTTATTGGAAGTTTGAGGACAGTAATTGAGAATAAAAGGGATTTTCTTGGTGTTGTGTGAGGTGTGTTCGCTCCGGGTTCAAGAAGCTGGAGACTTCTCACCTGTATGAAAAGACCTGGAACCAACAGAGAGCAGCAGATAACGCTTCCTCCTGCAGTGACTCTGAAATCACTGCGTCTATTTGTGTCTTTGTGTCTCTTCCTTCATCGCTCCATCTGTCACTCTGTCTATCTCTGGTCCTCCACTCTTCCTCTGTCTGCTTTCTGTCTCTCACACACACACATACACACACACACACACACACACAGACACACACACGATCAAATTCCACAGACACCCACTCACGTCTTCCCTCCCTTCAGAGATAGCCACGCAAGTTGAAACACCGCCGCCGCCGCCGCCGTGCGTGCGTTCACTCCCACTCGCAATTATAGTGGCGAGGTGGAAAAAACAGATGTTAATTTGGACCTGATCTGATCCAAGGAAGAACCCCCCCCCCCCAACCACCCACCCACCCACTCCCAGGATCCTGCTTCAAGGTTTTGTTATTCTGACTGGTTTCTCAATCAGCTGCGCACAGGAAGTGACAGCGGTGGAAACAGAGTTAGAGAAGAAGAAGCAGACATGGGGGGGGGGGGGCTCCTTCATCTCGATGCCCTGTAGCTTTTACAAGGGGCTTTTCCATCTGTTCCGCATGGTGTAATACGCAGTGTAATGCAGAAGACAAACAGCTGCCATCTAATTCCTACCTGCTGAGGTTTTTATTTTTATTTTTTTCCCACTTGATGTGTGTTCACAGAAAGTATAACTCTGCACACAACGGTCCAACCGGTGCAATTATGGCAAGTCCGGGCAGAGACAAGTGAGACAGGAAGACGTTGTGTGAGTGAAACTTTCCATTTTGTCATCCTGGAGTTGATGGTGATGGATGGGAGAGCTCCTCAGTCATCCTGGAAAGTGTCACTGCTCTAAAGTCAGAGTGGAACCTAAAGAGGAAACTTGTCTTTAGAACAACAGGAACTTAGCTACTGACAGTTAGCTTTAATGTTCACGAATGTCATGGCAACCACATGGAATCTTCTCAGATTTATAAATGTGAACATATTTACAGATTGTTCGAAGTTTGCATTTAGAGTTTGAGGCTTTTTTCACTGCTCTAAAGTCAGAGTGGAACCTAAAGAGGAAACTTGTCTTTAGAACAACAGGAACTTAACTTTGTGTTTTTTATTGTTTCTGATACAGACATTTAGTTAGTTCCTAGTCTAATATCCACAATGTTCACGAATGACATTTAACCTCATGGAATCTTCTGAGATTTATAAATGTGAACATATTTACAGATTATTCTATGTTTGCAATTGGAGTTAAAGGCTTTTTGGATTTTTATGTTGACTGTTCGAGTGTCTGCACAGGTCACACAGTGTCTGATTGATGATGATCAGGTCCCAGTGGAGTTTCCCAGTACTAGACCATGAAGCAGCTCAATTGAATTCAGTCACAAATCATAGCTTTTGCCATTGCAGTAACATATGACACATATAAACATAGATTTAAAATTGATTTACTAAGTACCTCTTAGACAAAATGGAAAGGAACAAATCTAATCTTCTTATTCATCTTTATAATAATAAGAGCCTGTGGGAAATGCTGTTGCAGCTACATCATGCTCTGTTTATCGGGATGTTATACGATAGGAAAGGAAAACTGAAAATCATAATCTTAATTTGAGTTTTAAAACTTCCCAGAGAGCCTTACTTTTTACTTCTTTAAATTAAAATACCAAGAAGCAAAGTCTCAAGCTGACTGTGTTTCCAGCTTTGACAGGAGAGCTGGTGTTGTTTATCCCTGTTTGTGTGTGTGTGTGTGTGGCCCTGGAGGAAAATGTGTAGTGAGATCTACCAAAGAGCAAGTACTGTGAGTACTTTGGGAAGTTTTTATACCAAATATACAAGATACAGTAACACAACTAGGTGTGTAGTTGTTATCATAATGAAAGCAGAGTACAACCCATAAACCATGACATTGATTTGAAGTCATATCTTCCAGCGTTAGTCAAGGTTATTAAAGGAGTTCATATTGATGTGTGTAGTAATATTTCTTTTGTGTGTTTGTGTGTGTGTAGGCAAGTTTCTCCTCCCATCAGTTGTTTTCTCTACATTTGTTCTTTCTCTGTGTTGCACAAGAGTCAGATGAGAGTCAGAGCTTCTTTCATTTCATAAACAGCTGGACTGTTGTTTCTTTATCCTCCTCCGGTGAAACATTACTAAGTTTCCTCTGTTCGCCTCATCAGACCTGAACTGGGAACACAAAGCTTCCCTCCTGCAGAGGTGGAATATGATTTCCAAACGGAGCTGCATACCTGCTCTTATGTGTGGGTCAGGTCTGTCAACACTAGGTCCTATAGGCGGGGGGGGGCGGGGGGGCTCCCACCGATCATCCCTGAACAAGCACAGGATTCTTCATCACATTAATACATACATCAACTCAGAACTGTCAGGGAGGCTCTGCTCTGAATTCTTAGCATAGTCGGGGCTGTGCAACTCACCGGGGGGGATTGGGGGGGCGAGGGGAGTTGGGGGGGCGAGGGGAGTTTCCAAAGGAGGAAACTGGTTAATGGTTGATTAACAAGACCCCTCCCGCCCACCCGCCCACCTCCTCTTTCCAACTCCTCTCTTGAATTACTCAGGTGACAATTCGAGATGTGTCACCGGTGAAGAATGAGCCCCCCCCCCCCCCCCCCCCCGAGCAAATATTCAATTGCTCCTGTTGCTTCTCCTCAGTCCTGCTGGGTTTCAGTGGCAGGAGACTGACTTTCTATTGTCCACTGAACTTACTCACAGACAAGGAGAGAGAGGAAGAGAGGTGGACAGAAAGAGGAGACACACATGTGTTGTAATCTTAGTGAAGACAATTATTATCATGCATTCTCTACACACACTTCTCTATCCTTCCCTATATTCAACCCCTTCTTATTTGGTAGTGGGTCTTTGCAGGTTAAAGGTGAGGTTTGGAGTAGCAGCGACATCACAATCCTACACACACACACACACACACACACACACACACACACACACACACACACACACACTCAAAGACAGTGTCAAAGATCTCGAATATCTAACTGAGGCTGTTGTGTCAGTCGTTGTCCTCCAGGTGTCGCTATAACTCTCTGTCCGGACATGTTAACTGACTTCTCCTGCAGTGATTGTAACTGTTAGTTGACTTAACCATAGTATTTTATTGAATCGTCAAAAATGATTGTTTGTGACCTTTTCCCTTGTATAACTATATATATATATATATGCATATTTATTTCATTCTTATTTATTTATTTTTTTCTTTCAATGTGTTAACTCTTCATTGTACCTCGGCACCATTGTAAATGAGGGTCTTATTCCTCAATGTGTTTTCTGAGGCTTAAATAAATAATCAATCAATGTTGCAGCTGCATCAGTGTGTTTCCCGACAGTTTGAATGAAGTTCACACGAGAGACATGAGTTGTAATCCGTCTTTTTGTTATGTTGACACAATCGTGTTTAAAAAAGGTCTCGGTGCCGAGCTGGGAAAATGTCTCTCCCCAGTTAGAAATAGAGCCTTTGGCTGCTCCAGCTATAAACACCAGTGTGGTTGAATGGTAACACAGGGCGGAAGCATGAGTCACTTGTGTTGGGTTTGTTTGGGACTAATGTGAACAAGGACAATATTTTCCCATGCAGGGAGATGCAGTGTGTGTGTCTGTGTGTGTGTGTTCAGTGGAGCTCAGTTCACTGAATGCCATCGATTGCCCTTTTTAAACATGTGTCTGTTTCTGTTGCATGATTCATCTTCCTGCAGACTGCCCCCCCGTCCTCTGGGCCCATTCCGATGCCACCGCTTAGCGAGAAAAAAGAGATTTCTGTCTCAGGAGGGATTGGTGAGTTCAACTGGAAACAGTCACGTCCTGAAAAGACGTTTGTTTGTTTTTTATAAACCATCTTTATCAAGTTAGCCCATAGTGCACACAGCAGCTGGACAATATGAATATGTTCTATAGATGGGGAATGGCAAACAGCTCATGGTGCTGGAGAGTTCCCCTGAGAAACACATTCACTTGACACACGTCTCCATCTAGTGGCCATCCAGGCTAACGCAGGTTGTGCACTGAGCTCAGGACACTCATCACTTGTACATTGAATGCATTTGATCTCTATTGCCTTCTGGTGGTGGCAACAGGAACGACACATTAAGCATGTATCTAAAAAAAATGACATTGGTTTAATTTCTTCATCTTCAGTGCCTTTGTGTATTTGTTTGAACCTGGTGAGGTCACATTCTCCCACCTTAAGTACACAAGATTACACATTTTATATTTTGTGAGCATATCTTTAACAAAGCATCAACAATACTACTAAATAAAGATATTAAAGATATAACTTATCAATGTCAAATTGGATAAATTATAACTTATTTAGTTATATTTACGATTGTGCTGCATTTATATATAATATTTAACTCAAGGGTGTAGAAGAGTGAATGTTTACATGAATAAGGACCAAAATGACAGTGTATCAAGCAGTATTCAGTGGATACTGAATGTTTTTAGAATCCGCAGTAGGGCTGTCACTTTTTTCTAATAATCAAATCATCCAATACATTGGAATAGCTCTTTATTTTTAACAAAACTACGAAACATTGAGGACTTGCTTCCCTGACAGGTCTAGAGGGCAGGTCATAGGTCAAGCTCTCAGTGAGCGCCCTCTGCTGGATCAGGAGAGAAACTACTTCAGACGTCTGATGTGCTTGTAGACTGTGTATTTTCGAACAGGTCATTACAGGTCGAATAGGAACTTTACTCTCATGGTTACATGAACGGTTCAAAGTTCAAATATAAAGTGAGAGCCCTAAGCTACATTTGTGAACTTTTATTTATCCTTTATTCTACCAGGATTTAAATAATGTATAAATATGGTTTTGGAGTGGAACAGGCAGGAGCAGCTTGGGCCTGTGATGCAATGATATGTCACGTTCAAATCAATTTACACCAGAAAATAAATATAGGGATGGTGGAGCATGCAGTGGATGGGAGGTGTCCTCAATTACCACCTACATTACCAACATTTGACACGGCCTATAAATCGCAGCCGTGCACACTGGGATTCCTGCTGCATCCAGCAAACTGTCATTTTCCTTCCTCTTCTTCTTTTGTGAGCAGGAAACTTCCTGTTTGTTGTCGGGCTCGTGGGAAACGATCGTTTATCATTTGTGAGAAGTCTTTTCATGAGGGCGTTAAAGGCTCTGACCTTTTGTCATTGTGTTCCAGGAGCAGCTGGGGCTAAAGGAGAGAGAGGTGACCGCGGGGACAGAGGAGAGAAAGGAGCTCGGGGACCGTTCGGCCCGAAGGGAGAATCAGGATCCAGCTCCAGCTCTCGGGGGGGAGCCCGTGGAGAGAAGGTCTGGATCTTTTATTTTGAATTTTTTGGGGATGAGTTGTGAGAATGTGAGCTTAAATGAAATGTCTCAAAGACAAACACTAGAGGGCGCTGCTAGTCCTGATTTGATGAAAGCATATACAATGGATTAAGTCTCCTTTTACATTTAGCATTTCATGTATTTTATTTTCATTCTTAACACATTTTATTGTAGTAAGAGTAAGATGTGTGAAGATGTATGTTTGTGTGTAATTGCTCGGTTGTCTTTGTGAGGAGATTCCTCTGAAGTGAGGTCATTCTCATTCAATGTCTTCTGACATAAAACAACATAAAGACACAAACCACGAACAAGGACAAACACGATATATAGACATAAAAACACACACAAAATCAAGGTGATACAATTGAAAGATGCCACAGGACAAATACACAAATTTAACTATTTCCACTGACCGACAAAAGTTAGATTCTGAGCAATGATGATGATGAAGATGATGATGATGCTATAATGATGATTAGGGATGAGATGGGGTTGGTGATCAAAATAGAATTTGATTTTAGAGTTTTGTATATTGGGGGAAATTCTCTGTGGATATGAATGTCACAGTTGTCACTGACTTCACTTTTCATTTTAATTTTCAGGGAGAACCTGGAGAAAAGGGATTGAAGGTGAGTTACAGATTATCTTTTATTCTCTGTTGGTCTTTATCTCCGTCCCTGAGTAAAACAGGTTCCTGTGCTCAGAAGAAGGATTTGCATTTATCAAGCTAACTTCAGGTTTAACTCTGAGTTTTCAGTCCTACACAGCTGGTTAATTTCTTACCGGGGTAGATCACCATGGTAACTAATGCTGAAACACGAACCTGCTCCAGAGGAGTTTACAGCAAAGTGAGAGATAATAAATGTCAGCAGATTTCCTTGGAGATGAGAGGAATGGTTTTGCTGTGTCAGACTTTTCTCTCGTACATTCGGGTTTTAAATCAGAGCTTCAAATAAACCGAGGAGGAGTTAATCACAATATATATTAACACAACAAAGATGTTATTATAGCTTAATTTGAATTCTACAAAGATTCAGCATGAACATGATGACAAATAAAAGATATCCTGGGTGTGTTGCACTTGCTTTGTAGTACAGGTCCTTTATTAATGCATCCACATACTGTCAGGGAATTCCTCCTCATATCAGTGAGTTGGTTATTCATGAAGTTCTTTTAAAGTCACGGCTGAGAAAACTGTTAAAAATAATTCACCTAAAATTTACAGATATTGAAAAGATCTTTGAATTTATCCCGTCTGATCAAACCCTCACACGAATGTTTCTTCATCTCCAGGGCAGCGCAGGATTTGGCTATCAGGGAAAGAAGGGGGACGCCGGCATCGCTGGGCCCCCCGGCCCCCCCGGCCCTCCAGGGGCTGCAACCGAGGTTTCAGTTAGCAGCGATGGCTCAGTTCTCTCGACAGGGCCTGGAGCCCGAGGACCAGCCGGACCACCAGGTGTCGCAGGCTCCCAGGGACAACCAGGAGCTGATGGAGAGGCTGTTAGTGATCTTTTTTATACTTTAATGTTTATTCTCAGATCCCAATTGTGTTGTAGAAGAATGATTCTTTATTTCAATCTTGCAGGGTGATCCTGGTGAGGATGGGAAAACTGTAAGTTTTATTATTTTCTAAATAGAAAACACTGATCAGTAGCTTTACATGTTATTCATAATCAAAAGGTTGTGTGATGATTGGTTGTTTAGTTTGAGACAATCTGTAGAGCCCTGACTTTATGGATTCTTCACCACAGGGTCCTGATGGACCTCCTGGCTTCCCAGGAACTCCAGGTGACCCCGGAAACAAAGGAGAGAAGGTACGGTCCTCAGGTGTATTCACAAAAAAAATAAAGTATATATCTTTAGAGCACAAGTACAATATAATAACAGAAAAAAGTTATAGGATTAGCTGAGTCTAAATGGTCTTGTTCATACAGGGAGACCGTGGAGAGGGTCAACCCGGCCCTAGGGGGGCTCCCGGACTTCCCGGGCCCCCTGGAACAGGATCCAGATCTGTAAGTGAATCTCAATCACATACTTGACAACATCCAGACACTGTTTGTATCAGCAGAGAACTTTCGGCCTTTGTGAATCATTTTTTGAATTATAAGATTGATTTGAACTGATGTATTTCAGACCTTTGTGGACATGGAAGGTTCGGGTTTCCCCGATCTGGAATCCATTCGGGTGAGTTTCGTTTGACTTAAAGAAGCTCGTGTCCTGATTGTTAGAATCAAAGCATGAAGAAGATAAATTGTTGATGAAAGTTATTTCTATTTCTAGTTTAATTTCTCTGTGATGCAGGTTCTTACCTGAGGTCTCATCAGTGTGAATTGACTACATGTTATTGTTGTTGTAGGGACTACCTGGGCTCCCAGGGGCCCCTGGTCCTCCCGGGCCTCCTGGTCCTGCCACAGCCGGCACAGCATCGAGTTCTGGAGCCTTCGGTCCACCAGGAAAAGACGGGACGCCTGGTCAACCTGTAAGTGGCAATACCTGTGTCTCTAACCACCACTGGTCAAATAACTCCCCAAATTCAACAGTAGAACTCACATTCTAACCAAATCAACAACGTCTTTGTACCTGAACCAAATCCTTTGGGTCTCCAGGGTTTGTCTGGTTTACCGGGTACTGACGGCCTCCCGGGAGCTGCTGGTCCCAAGGGAGAAAAGGTATTTTATTTGTTAAACTGATTCTTCCTTCTCTAAAGACAATAACCAGAATCAATGTTTAGCATCCCTGAAATTCAATCCACAAAGCTGCTCGATACTGACAATAGTGTCCACATGAGACTTAAATGATTAAAACCAAATCCAATGGACAAACAGGTCATTAACCAGCTGTGATTTATGTCATAGTTTGAGTTAAAGTTCAGTTAAATATCATGATTTGTCTTTGTCTTCCTTCTCTAGGGTGATTCAGCCGACCTGGGTCTTCCAGGAGTCGCTGGAGAGAAGGTGCAGATTCATGACTTTCATATGTCCAATTAGCTTTTTGTGAATTTTACCCTAAAGTTGCTGCCACTTTACAATAAGCTCCACTGTCCAGTAGAGAAGACTTCTTTAGATATAGTCCTGAGAGGAGTCTTAGATTCAAGTCTTCTGTGAGGCACAACCGTAGGAAACCGTGTCCACTGGATAACGAGATTGAGATGTCGACTCTTTCTTAAACCTTTACCGTCCCCTTCATTTCTCCAGCCAATCTCCTACTTCTCTTTTCTCACCAATCTGCTGCCTCACTATTTATCCTCCTCCTCCTCCTCCTCCTCCTCCTCCTCCTCCTCCTCTTCCTCCTCCTCTTCCTCTCCTAAGCCGTCCCATCTGCAGGTACACGTCAGACGTCACAGGGGATTTGTGTCGTCTAACAATATGCAAATGTTTGTCAAATATCGTCCGCTACAGACTTGAAGTTTAATCTGAGTGCTGGCTATGGTTTGATTTAACATCTAGTGACACCTTTGATCCCCAGGGAAGTGAGCATGGCTGTTTGTGGTGTGATGGTTTGCACTTTGAAACACTCACTAGTTCTGTTCTGTTCTTAAAGCTGCATGACTCAGGCATTAGTAGTGTTTTTGTGACGACACATTAGAAACAACAATGCTTCCTTTAGCTTATTCACACGCACATCATTATAGATGAAACCTTTGTGTTTGCTTTTAGCTATTTATTCACTCTGAACACTGGTTTTACTTCTGTCTTATCGTCCCACAGGGAGATCAGGGAAACCCTGGTTTACCGGGACGTGCAGGAGAGTCCGGACTCGCTGGTTTACCTGGACCCATTGGACCGGTGGGGCAACCCGGGCCCCCCGGACCCCCTGGAACAAGTTATCGTACTGGATTTGTAAGTTCACTCCCAGGCTGAAGATCTTGCTTGAAACTACTGTCAAATACAAGTCGTGATAAAAGATCATTACTCAGAATATTAAGTTTAGTCTCAGAGAGTTTGTCTGTTTGTCCCAACGTCTCTGTCGGTGTTTGCAGGACGACATGGAAGGATCAGGAGGAGGCTTCAGCAATGGACTTCCTGGTGTCAGAGGACCTGAAGGAAGACAGGTAAGAGCAGCATAGAAAATTACATAAGACTAAAGGACCTGCAGAAGATAATATTGCCTCAGTTAAGCAGTATGACACATCTGTGATCACTCACCTTATATTTTATATTTAAACGTCATTTTCATTCACAATGATCAGTAACTTAATATAACCAGACTTATCCTTTAGTTCAAGCTTGTTGGCTGCTGATGGCATATCTTCATTTAATTACAGGGTTTACAAATCAACATATCCTAAATAACAAAATAACCAAAACAATGCAATTTACCTGAAAACCAAAAAGTAATCTGAACATGGAATGAGTGTAGCCTGTTTATTTTTTTTGTATATCTTGCACAATTGTGATAAACTGTGTTATGAGTCACATTAATCCTATAGGCTATTAGGCCAAGCTTTCATTAAAATCTATTAAAATGTCACTTTCTATTAAAGCCACATAGTATTTATTTCATACATGTCTATATTTTACATGTGTGTAATAAATAACAGGTATTTCTTTAGTAAGAAGTGTCAAAATATATCTGCTCTGTGCTTTCAGGGTTCTCCTGGTTTCCCTGGTATTCCTGTGAGTAAATAATCAGTTGCTCTTCTTCTTTTCTTCTATTCCACAACTGTCAGTATGTGGTTTTATAACATTGTTCTTTGTGCATGTTTCATTGGTGTTTGTCCGTCTTACCACGATACCTCGAACATGTAGGGTAAACCTGGGTTACCTGGGATGCCGGGTCAGAAGGGAAGTGAAGGTTCTGCAGGACGAGAGGGGCGACCTGGGCTGGACGGCTTCCAGGGACCTCAGGTAAACAAGGGATTTCCCTCTATACCTGGTGTCCTGACTCAAGCCGTGACACCAGAGCTCGCATAGTATTATGTTATTGTTTGAAACCCGTGTGACAGACATGACAAGTTCTAATAAGGTCACTTGATCTTTGAGAACATTTTATTGCATGTGAACCAGTTTAATTTATTTGGATTGGTCATATATATTTAGTTTTTTGTTATAATTTGTTGAAATATATGTTGTAGACATTTTTAGGTCCATAAAGTTCAAATCCAATGTTATATGAACTCTTCTTTTGCCTATTTTGACAATTTAGAGTATTTTATAAATGTGTTTGAAGGCAAGACGCTGATTTGTTTAAGTAAACATCAATCGAATTTAACATGTTAACAAAGTATAATTATTTGAACTAAGTCTTAATCCTATATAAAAGCTTGTATTATATAATGATTACATATAGCAGGTGTGTGGATCTCTGTTTAAGTATAATCTGTTTCATGCTTGTTGAATCTTACAGGGACCAAAGGGAGACACTGGTGACAAAGGCGACAGGGTAAATATCAGCTGTAAACCTGAATATCTGTTAATGTAGTCTTTATATATACAGGAAATATAAATTTTTATATGCTCACTGCAGAAAGCTGTTGCTGATTCATGTCTGATTGTCATCATGAAACACAAAATGTGTGTTAACATGTGTAAAGTGTGTTGAATTGACTGTTGATGTCTTGTGGTTTTAGGGAGACACAGGTCGAGATGGAACCGGACTCCAAGGACCACCAGGCCCACCTGGACCCCCCGGACAAATCATCTACTCTACATCTGGTAACGTAAGTGACGGAGGACACACACACAGTGACGTTTGCCTCATGAGCAGCTTTCATCAGGACAGTTTGCAGCTGATTCTCATTCACTGTGTTCTTCTCTCTGTGTCTCTGCAGTCTGACGTCGGCAGTGCTGGGCCTAAGGTAGAATTGCTCAGTTATACAACATGACATTTCTAATGCAAATTCAGCTCAGTCTGAGATCTACTACTAGAGAAAGAAGCTCACACGTTTACTAAACCCACAGATCATCAGTCGAATGAAGTTAAATGTAACATGTAATGTTTCCTGTGCAGGGTGGAGCTGGTTTACCTGGTCAAGCTGGATTCCCTGTAAGTCTCCCTGTATTTCATAATCAATTTACCTTTCCACTGTTATAACCACACACGTGAAGTTTATTGACATGAATCTTTGGTGAGTTTATCCTTAAGAGAAGTGAATGAGAAGATCATGGAATTTTCAGCAGATACTGATTAAACTACTGACTTGTTTTTCTACACCAAACCAACATTATGCAGCATTCTACATTAACTTTTTATTTTCCTATATGTGAATCTGAATCATCCAACAGTCTTACCTCTCAGTAGTTAACAGCTTCTCTATCATTCCTGCTGAAGTCCTAAAGGTTTAATAACGTGGCAAAGATCTAACTCTTACAAAGGATTCAAGTCTGTCTTGAAGCAATACTGTGTCTGCATGTACATGAGAATAGATCCTGGTCCCTGTGAATATTCCCATATTTCTTTCAATGACCCATGATGCTTCCAGAAAATGTACAGCTTGACATCCACTGGATTTCCTACTTCTTTACTAGAGTTGTACCATATTGGAAATGCATGAACACTGACTGTCACACTGTCATTCTGCAGGGTCCTATTGGACCAAAGGGGGACATGGGTGACCCAGGACCTACAGGCTTTGGGGTGAAGGTAAAGTCCTCATCTACCTCCTCCTCCTCCTCCTCCTCCTCCTCCTCCTCCTCCTCCTCCTCCTCCTTCTCCTCCTCCTCCTCCTCCTCATGACAACAGAACTGTAACTGAGTCTGTGTTGTCTGGTTCTATGCTCAGGGAGAGAAAGGTGAGCCCGGCTTGGTGATTGGACCTGATGGAAATCTCCTGTATCTGGATGGGTTGAGTGGCATGAAGGTGAGTTGTGTTGTTCTGGTGTTGTCCTCATTAAAAACACATACAAACAAATACATGCAGATACCTTAAGTGTACAGCATACTACAGTATCAGGAAGAGTCTTGTTGAAACTGATCAGCTTCTTTTCCCCTGCAGGGAGACAGAGGACCTTCTGGTCCCGTTGGACCTTCTGTAAGTTTATCTGATATTCAACCAAATGCACCAAAAGAGTTTTAATTAAAAGCTTCTCTCCATTGATCTCATTGTCTTGAATTTCATGATGTGTTGCTGCAGGGCCAGTACGGACCTCCTGGAATAAAGGGTGAAATTGGAATGCCTGGAAGACCTGTAAGTGCTCGTTCATAGTGTTTTATGTTGCTATATTTACTGATAAATATCAATTCCTACTCTGTGTTTCAAAAACTATTTAGACCTCTTTACTTTCCACACACTTGTGTTGTCAATTTAACTATAAATAGATATAAGTGACATCTTCGGCCAATGCAGAATAACAAAATACTTTCTGAAGCCATGTGCTGTTAACATAGTGTTCATGGTTTCACTAGTATCATTATATTTTAACCTAATTTGTTTGTTTTTTTTCTAATGTGCAAGAACAAATTAATGACTTGGTTTCTCCCTTCAGGGTCGTCCTGGTGTAAATGGATACAAGGGAGAGAAAGGAGACTCGACAGTTGGTTCTGGCTACAGTTACCCTGTGAGTATTCATATAATCAACAACACCTCATATAGGTTCATCTGATCATCTTGTCCAGGCCACAGACCTTCTATTGTTTGTTGCATTCTAAAAGAGCAACTGGGTCCCTGTGCTATCTGTTGAGTGGATTCTTCCAGAGTCGGTGTCAAAGCTGTTAAACGTTTCAGATCCATGTGACCGATCAACGTGTCACAGCAGCTGCCAACAATAATAAAATACTGTCAAAGCTGTTGAAGGGCTCACAGCAGAGTTCTGACGAGAGTCGCTCTGTATCGACGCATCAAATAGTGACAAAGGGGGGAATTCACTTTGTTTTCATCAGGGAGTCTCTGGACCTCCAGGACCACCCGGACCACCGGGACCCCCAGGGCCACCCACTCCTCTGGACCGCTTCAACGTGAGTACACAAGTTCCTAAACATATTAACAATACATGAAGACATTTCTGTGGAGCAGTCAGTGTTCAAACAGTTCAGGTATCTTGTGTGTATCGTGTGGTGGCTGAGAGCTAAACCAAATCATATTGAATCAGTTGCCCAGCACATGTACACATGGCTCTGACTCTGTGTGATGCTGCGTGTGTTGGCTCAATCCTCATAACAACAACAACAAATCATAGTTTCCCACTCAGGACACACAACACAGCTGGCTGTGGTCCTAACGTGCCATGTTAGATGTATCCAAGCAAGTTTATAGGGAAATACACAGGAAATAGATTCCACCACCAGATGAACTCCAGGTTCAGCAGCTGCCTCCTCTCTACAGGCTCATTCTGGCATGAGATGTTACACAGGACCTGAATTAGTTTGAATGGGATTTGATTGTTGTGACTGAGACTGAATATAAAGATGGATGACATGACAGCTCCTCAAAAGTGAAGCGAAATCTCCTGGATCTCCTCCTGGTGGCTGGTGGCAGTATATACCAGTCATAAACCCCACTCTTCCATGTTAGTAGATGGGACATGAACCAAACGTCAGAAGGACATGTTAGATAAAGTTTTTTCAAAGAGGTTTCATGCCATTTTAGACATTTCATATCACACTGATCTAGAATTAGTTTGAATTAGTTATTTGATGCTATAGAAACAGGTTGAAACATCATGACTGACAGATGAGTCTGACTCCTGATTGGTTGAGTTGCATAGTTTAGCTTAAAACCTGAACAGATGTTTTTCCTCTGGTGCTGTCGGTGTCATCAAGTATTTTTCTCTTTTTGTTCTCAGAGATACGATGACGCTTCAAGGAATTACCAAGGTATGGCCTCCTAACACACACACCTACACACACACACCGAACACATAGTGCTGGGAGACAGAGATGTTTCACAGCGGAGAATTAATAAACCATAATCCATAAGGAAGAGAGATTTAGAAAAGATTTGAAGTGTCTGTGAGAGATAAACCGTTCTATCTTAACTCAGGTTGGATCCAGCTGCCTCAGCCTGTAGAGGATATTCGTTGTATTGTTAAGAGATTAAACTTTCAAGTCCAGATGTGGAGAATGAACTGATAAAACACAGACGTCACTATCGACTATCGCACAGTGTTGCAGTGGCGATGTCACACACACCTGTGTGAGACTGCGTCTGACAGTGTCCCATGTTTTGTTGTTGTTGTAGTTAAAGGGGAAAAAGGAGAACGTGGTGACCGAGGAGTTCAGGGAATCCCAGGTGACTCCAAAACTTTGTATAAAATACAAAAATAATATCATGGCTGCATACAAATCCTCTCTACTGCAGGATTGATTTTAAAGTGAATTGTTTGTAATAAAATTTCTGTTGTGTGTCTTTTTTTTACTAGGAACAGCATCTAATCTTGATATCTACACATTCAAGGTAAACCACCTTCTTGCTACAGTCAGTTGTGTTAGTCTGATGGATGTACTGTCAGAAGAAAACTCATCCTAATGTCTAACCTGTTCCCGACAGAATGAACTGAAGGGACAGGCTGGAGATCCAGGTGTGAAGGGAGAGAAGGGAGAGCCGAGTGGGGGTTACTATGACTCACGTTTCGGAGGCGTGCAGGGTCAACCGGGGCCTCCTGGCAAACCAGGCCTACCGGTGAGTTCTGAGAGTGGAATGTCCGTCAGGAATGAACCCTCATTCATTCAGACATCCTGTTATACATCTATAATAAGTATATAAAGCACAAAATCAACTAATCCTTCATCAGTCCCACAACTGGGAAATTTGCCGTGTTCCAGCAGCGAAGAACAAAGTGCCTGTCATGTTCCAGTAATGTAGATTTTCCTCTTTGTATCTAAGGGTCCCAAGGGAGATTCCATAATCGGCCCATCTGGACCCCAGGGACCACCAGGGTCACCAGGCATCGGTTACGATGGACGTCAAGGTCCTCCGGGACCACCTGGACCTCCAGGGCCTACAAACTCGCAGCCTGGACCATATCGGCCCAATCACGGTAAATTTATTAGATAAAGATATTCAGTTCACACTCATGAGGACATTTTAGAGCCTTCAGGGATGAACACAGCATCTATAGAGTCAGACCTTGAGCTTCTGCCTCCTGCTGCTGCTCTGTTGACCACTGGAGCTTTTCACAAGTCAAAACTTATACAAACTTTTGTTTTAATTTGAAGCCGTCAGTATCCCTGGACCTCCTGGTCCTCCGGGCCCACCGGGAAATTCTGGTTCCTCCTCTGGTGTAAGTACCATCAATGCATTTCTTATAATTCTGTCATTAATTGTGAGTTCTCAGCAGAAGCTGTCAGTATGTTCAAGCCAACAGATAACTTCATAATGGTCCGTCCACTGGCCCAGTTCTTATCTAATTTGAAGTGAAATTACAGAATCTTATGAAAGACAAACACTGAGTCTTATTTCCTTATCTGTTTTCCACAGATCACAGTTTTGAGGTCGTATGACACAATGATTGCTTCAGCCAGACGTCAGGAAGAGGGCAGCCTCATCTACATCCTCGACAAATCCGACCTGTATCTAAGAGTACGAGACGGACTGCGCCAAGTCATGGTACAGCTGCACATCTGTTTCTCACCTCTGGAAATATGAATGATCTGAATCGTATCATATAGTTCATGACAGGCTTTCAAACAAAAGAGCTTAGTTCTCAGCAGGAAGATTGTTTGTGTTTATTTGACTTCAATTCAATTCTGTGTGTCTCTATTTGTTGAGAAGAGTCACAAAGTGTTTTCTTGCCTAATAACTTTCTTTCCCCCCTCAGCTCGGAGATTATCGACCATTCTTCAGAGATCTGGTGAGTTAAACGCCACCAAATAACAAAACAGATTTTGCTTACTGTTTGTTTGACCATCTTTTTAATAAATCATATTTCATTACTAGGAGAACGAGGTGGCAGAGGTCCAGCCTCCGCCTGTGATCCACTACCCTCAGTCCCACGACCAGTCCCACAACAACGGAGCTGGCCATTACTCCCAGGGCGGCTCGGCCATTCGTCCCATTGAGCCTCCTCCTCAACCAGCCGTAGACCCCGTGTTCCCCCCCCGCTACGATCCCAGGTTCCCAGACCCCAGACAGACGGGTCAGACGGATGGAAGGTTACCCCCCCAGACCACTGACAACAGATACCCAGTCACTCCACAGAGACGACCCAGCCCGGCTCTCCCACAGCCCGGGGGCCATGTGGACGGATCAGGATCAGGAGTGAGTAGATCTGGACCAGGAGAACTCACCATGTACATTCATGCATTACTTCATGAGGGAGTTTGTTACTTAGAGCCAGGATAGTTTGGTTTAAAACCCCCAAACTCAGATACGGGACCTTTAGGACTCAGTGATTTCTGTGGATCTATTTCCCAGGGCTCAGAGAAAACTGAATCCCCCTCAGCACCCTACAAATTGACTCTTAAATTGAAACTTAGCCGAAATAATTAGCCTTATATTGATCTTTAAGAAGAGCAGGTGGAAGAGAGGCTGCTGTTCCTACCTAAACCTTCTTCCTCTCTTCCACAGCTACACATCATCTCCTTGAACGCCCCTTACACTGGTAACATGCGAGGGATCCGGGGCGCAGACTTCCTGTGCTTCCAGCAGGCCCGAGCTGTGGGCCTGAAGGGAACCTACCGAGCGTTCCTGTCCTCCAAGCTGCAGGACCTGCACACCATCGTCCGCAGGTCGGACAGGGAGAACCTCCCCATCATGAACCTGAAGGTGAGATCCTGCTGCTGAGGACACAGCGATACGGCTGAAGGGCTTTGGCATTTATCTCATTTATTTGTCACTGCTCTGTTTTCACGGTTTTCTTAAATAAACTGTCTTCTCTGTATCTGCATCTGTATTTGCCTCTTCATGAGGATCATAGTAATAAAGAGGAAATGTAATTTTCAACATGATCTCCTCCTCCTTTCAGGACCAAGTGTTGTTCAGCAGCTGGGAGTCGATGTTTGGAGACAAGGCGAGCAAAATGAGGGAGAACGTGCCGATCTACTCGTTCGACGGTAGAGATATCATCAGGGACAGTGCATGGTGAGTCACAGCATCCTGTAGCTTTTAATCCAGCATGAGCCCATTGTACAGTTTTTGTTTCAATTTCTGGTTGGTTTTGAATTTGCAGGAATCAAATAATGGATTTGTAGTTTTCTCAAGCTGTTCTTGTTTTTTTGCTTTTGCTACAGGCCAGAGAAAATGGTCTGGCACGGATCGAGCAACAAAGGCCACAGGCAAACAGACCACTACTGTGAAACATGGCGAGCAGGCGACCACGCCGTCACCGGCCTGGCTTCATCACTACAGAGCGGCCACCTCCTGCAGCAGACCTCCAGCAGCTGCTCCGGCTCTTACATCGTCCTCTGCATCGAGAACGCCTTCGTGTCACCCTCCAAAAAATAAATCCCGTCCAATTTTTTCTCCCTTTTTGTTTTCCCGGGCCCCGAGTTAAACCCAGTTTTTACTGTCCGAGCAGACGATGTGTTCAATTCCCTGATCACACGGCGTCCGGTGAACTGGCCCCGCCTCCTTTTGCCTGGCAGAGACGCTTTGCATTGTCTGCTCCTCCCCCTCCAGGAACGCCAAAGAGATGGGTCGAACAGAGGGGGGCGGGGGGGTTGGTCCGTTTCTTCTTCAGGGCACTGGCAAATATTTTTCGTCGAGGGGTGGAACGGCAGCGGAGAAGCTTCACACATTCTCAAATTGTATCCATTTTTTAAAAAATTCTGTATATTACATGTTTGTTGTATGTTCTTATTTTGACGTTATCAATGTTTTTAACTTTTGAACTGTTTTAAAAAAATATGCTATATCCATTCAGTTTTATTTTTTAGGTATGGACCATTTTTACTATTTCATTGTAGAATTGTGGGTTATGATGGGGTACAGCAGACATTTAAGGACTATTTTGAATTTAAAGAAGATAATAGATATTTATTTTTAAATGAAGTTATGTAAGAACGAGAAAGATTAGGTAAAATATTATAAAAAAAAAGCTAAATACCCACATTTATATTCTACACAGCACAGAACCGTTGTTTCTTTTTCCAGAAGAGCCTCTGATCAGACACAACCGGGACTGGACTCATATCCTCAACCACTTCCTTTGTACACACTATTCTACGAATATATCACTGTGATCTTCAGATGCTTTTACATCGCTCCCCCAAATTGAAATGACCTTGTTCCACAAACACTACTGTAATGAATACACTAAAAAAAATGATTCTTTCCCCACTTTCTAAAACACCAGAGAAGCAGTGAGTGAGCTGGAGATGATTTGTTTGAGGCCAATCTCTGCTGGAGTGAAAACCCAGTTTGTTAAAGTGGCAGTTGTGTTGTTCTGCAGTTGCGTTGCTTTGAATTCCAGAGACACAACCTGTGGATGTCCATTTTTTATAACAATATGTGCTGTACTGTTTCTCCCAGGCACTGAATTAAAGTCTTTTTCAACCACAGCGATATTGTGATGTGCTCATACATCGGCCTGCACAGCGTGGTGAGTTATTTGACTCGGTGTCATGACAACCTGCGGCCACGGCTCCGTGACCTTGACATGCTTCACTCACCCGCTCTGACCAGCAGGTTTATGTCCTGCTCTGGGTTCTACATCATGTGTTAACCTTCACAGTCTGTCTCCACCTGGAAGATAATTCAATTCAATTCACTGGTAATATCTATTTGTCACATCTGGTGGCCTGTGTTCAGGAAGAAGCTCATTGAGGTTAATTGTGTGACCTTATACTACAGTACAACCATAAGAGGGATGACTGCTTTTTTATTGATATGCCTAAACATTTACATCAACAAGAATTTTATAGACTCCATCACTGTGTCTTAATTAAAGTTTTTTTTTGGGGAAGTAATTGCTTGTATAAAGGAGAAGTGAATTTGTACATCAAGTTTGTTTCTTTATGAAAAATAATTGTGTAAAACCTTTAGTTGCTCCTGAGAAATGTTTCTACCATATTACTGCTTCAAACATGTTCGAAAATCTAAGTGTGATGTTAGAAAGATACAAGTTTACGAGCCTTTCTGCTCCTCTTCTTCATTTAAGGCAGGTCTCACATTGCCAGATGAACATGTTAACATAGGAATCTTGTCTAATAATGTAAAAATACACATTATACCTACTTTTGTTAAATTCCTGTTTTTGGATGGTCGTTGTCCATCTCAGGAACAGCTGGAGGGAAGTTCCAAACATCTGGCACAAATATCTAATTGAAATCTAGGAAGAACTGATTCGATTTCGATGGTCAATTGTCAAGATGTGTCACAAAATACATATTTGGTCATAACTAAAGCTTTCAAACACCAAATAGGGGAACATACATATTTCATAAAGCATTTTTTCAATGACTTTAGTATATGAAAGGATCTTTGACAGACACATGCATGTAAACTGCAACTTGACTGGTTGGATGAGGCACCCTACCGTGTGGCTGTAATTCTTGTTCAAAATGAAATTACCAGCTAATCATAAATCCGTCGGCTGTAGGTTTAAGTAAAGTGGATTTCAAAAGAGAACTGAATTGGGTCACCAGTCGTTGGCGATGGCTTCTGAAATCCCCTTAAATCTCTTCTTTAAAGTTAGGAGGCATTTTCAAGATAATACTTGATTAAGAAGATTAATCTGAATTATTCAAAGTTGCCCTAATTTGCTGGTTATTCTAAAAGTATATGCCCACCATAAGAGAGTGGTGGGCGTATCTTACCTTGAGCTCGTCATAGCAGATTAAGGCTCAAAGATTCCTGTAGCAGATCAATCTACACAAGTAGATAGATAAACTGTTTAAATAAACAATTAAGAACAATGGAATGCATTTATAAAGGACTTGGCATCAACCATACTTACAAAGCCTGACCAGCAGGTGTCGCACTTTATCAGAGCTCTTCATCAATACGTCCATACAGGGCTGTGGCATCAAGGTATAATTGAAACAAGTTGACCATCAGGTAGTTTTATGCCTCTGAAAACCCGTCAGTTTTCAGAAAATCTGGTCAAAGTGACCGATGGACAGATGCAATGATCCCTGGAGATAACAGCTAGCATAGTGAGAAATGTACACAATACCAATATTTGATATTTTCCTCTCTTACACATATTCCGACAGATGAAGTGAAGACAAGATACGAGATGGAAAGTCTTACAAGTTGCCTCTGCTTGAGTTGTATTCTGTCTTACAAATCCTCAGAGGGCAGCGTTGATTTGAATTACCTCGAAACCAACTATGTGATTTAAAAAAAAGATACTTTGCACCTAATCAGAATAAGCAGTATCTCTTTTGAACTACTGCTGGTATCGATAGACCGATCGATAGGTCTTGGTATCTTTAGATCCAGAGGCAAGCGATTGAGGTCACTGATCTATAGGCCTGCTCTAGATCTCCAGAGATCTAGGGTTCTCGCTGTTGTCATCATTTTAGTGTCCAATGTCAATGTTGACCTTATCTTTTATTATTTACATACTAGTTTGTGTTGTATATTCTACAAAACTTTATTTTTAAGATGCTTGGAGAGCCTGTGAATATGCATGTAAATCTCTGATTGGTTTACTCGTGAGCTCGTTCACGTTGATATCATTTATAATTTCATGGATTTGTGTGATAGACAGGCCTGTAATTGAATCCTATAGGACAGCGACACTGTAGAAAATTTGCAGGGGTCAGTTTCTCTCCAGTTTGACATTTCAGTAAACTTATGCTCGAGTCTGTATTAAATACGTGACGCCTGAAGGCATCATCCTCATGTGGCACGTCAGCTGAGACGACGTGTCGCTGATAGGACGGCAGCCCAAATCTATCCAGTCGCCAACCCCATAATAACAAAAATCAGCCTTCCTAAAAGTAATCAGTACATACAGTCACCCCCCACCCCCCCACACACACACTCAATTTCATCAAATCTGCCGCTTAAGCATCTCAACCCACTGAGCGCCCCTACGAGAGCTATAAGGCTTATAATAATTCCCCTCGTTTGAAAGAAAATAAACTAGCATAATAACTCCTGTCCAATTCCTCACTGTCCCTGCTCGGGTAAATCTTCAGGAGAAAAAAAAAAAAAACATAACTCACTGAGTGGCATATCATCCATTAAGTCTTGACTGACTGAGGTTAGAGTGGGTGGGGGGTTGTTGGGATGTAACAACCCACAGCTGGCTTCTGCTGCAAAGTGCTATCACACAGGCTGCCGGGGGGGAAGCTATATTTAGTGGGTGCTAAGTAATAACTAAGTACGACGGAACGATCCAGCGACAGTAATTATACAACAAGGTGACAAGCAGATATCTGGTGGGAGCAAGAAGCCGCAGTTACCAGATCTCTGGACTGTGTTTATCCGGAGCTCGTGACTCTTCGTCACATTAACCTCAATCTACAACCGCTGCTGCTGCTGCTGCAGAGGAGGCTGCACAGTGTGTGACCTTCTCATGGGTTTATACCCGAGAGAGCACAGGCATTTATTTTTAATGTGATATCAAACGTAAGCATTGGGTATTATATGTTTGTTTTTTAGTCGGATTCCAGATAAATCAACACTTTTAAAAGGGTTTTGGTGCAGAAATGGCGACAGAACAGATATTTAGATATATATATATTTTATTTTCTATTTTAAATTTTTGATATTCTATTTTATTGTTATTCTATTTTATTCTTTTTTATTCTTTTTTATTCTATTTTATACTATTTCTATTTTTATTTTATTTTTTTGGGTTGAAATTACTGAGCATTGCTTAAAGAGAGCCTGTGACCCAAGTATTTCATTGACAGTGACACTGCTTCATGTTATCTCTGTGCATTTGACAATAAAAATCTTGAATCTTGAATCTTGAATCTTGAATCTTATTTCTAAAAAAGACTGAAAAAAAGACAAAAGACTGACGGGCCACAGTAAGAGCTGCTTTCTTCTATCGCTGAGGGAAATTGGGAATTGAAATTTAACATGTTAACAGCTTTAAATATACTTAATTTAGATATATAAATAAGTATACACATTTACGTAACTAAATCAGACAATGCATAAAACCTTATCCAACTAAATTAATTAAATAAATTCAGCTAAATACTCCAGCTTCGAAAATCATCATTATGTTTCTACCCACCGTGTTTTAAGGTGCTTCATTAAGTTTGTTGCCTTCCTCCTCTTCCTCCTCTTCCTCCTCTTCCTCCTCAGACTGAACTGGCAGATGGAAAATAACAACATCTTACCAGCACCAGCACAACAAGCTGGGGCTCCAGGGACCCAGCAGCAGCAGCAGGTCCAGCCACTCTGCTCCCTCTCGGCTATTGCTCGGACATTTGCTCGTCCTGGTGTCAGAAACCTTCTGTGTGATGTACAGCCACAGTTTCGACCCATTTCCTTCCAGACGACTCTAGTTAGAAAAGGCGATAACGTGACGTGCTTCCAGAGCCGTGTAGA
This sequence comes from Limanda limanda, assembly GCF_963576545.1. NCBI lineage: Eukaryota > Metazoa > Chordata > Actinopteri > Pleuronectiformes > Pleuronectidae > Limanda > Limanda limanda. The sequence goes on from NC_083651.1 coordinate 3,578,416, forward strand.
GATTGTGTTGTCACCAGCGTGTAATGTTATCTATGCACCTGTGGTGATAATTAAATGGCCTGTAAACAGGGAAATTATTTCCGTACGTACCTCAGGCCCCTGAAATGAGGAACTGAAATCTGCCTTGGATTTCCGTGCACAGCCATCGTGGGTAAAGACCGCTGCCATTAATCATTAGGAAACGACTGCAAGTATCAGCACATTAATGGATTCTGCCTCCGACGTGTTTCCCCGTCAAGTGAACGGTTAACGAGGCCTAAAGCAACATTTGTGTAGTGACTGAAGTGCTTAAGTCCTTCTGCAAGGCTTTCACTTTCCTCTGACATTTAGAGAGATAATGAGTAACAATCCCCCAGTCTTTAAATCCCCCCGTGAATCTTCTGGCATTTAAGTCTATTTTTTTTTTTTTTCCCTCCTGACTTTAAATATTTGATGAGGGAGGATGATGTTATCCAGAGTGGATATTCCTGGCATTGTGAAGAAGGGCTTTGACCACACTGTCATACATCAGCCTCTCGTTTCCTCTCATGCAGGTGGGTTCCATATAGCTTTTGTCATTTGAAAAAAGAAGGTTCAAAGAATTCAAGTTAAAACCTAAAGCGTGTTTCTGTCACTACGAGAACAGGAAGTTGTCTGAAGAAGTAAAAAGATCCCGATCAACCCAATCCTGGTCTTTCTCTGACTGATTGCATTTCTAGTAATTGCTTAAATCAATTAATGCAATCTGTGCCGGCGCATTTTCGTTAATGCACGTTTTATGAATTATTCTTTCTTCCCCTGCATGAAAATGTCACTTAGCACTGGGGGGGGGATAAATAATTCTTCAGCTCCTGCCAAAAGTCTCAGCCAAGCCAAAGCAGCTCCTTGGCAACATGGTTAGTCTTTGTAACTGATCATCAAGGACTGAATCAAACCCGAGCAAGTATTTCTAATTTCCTTTAATGATAAACAACAAAGCAACCACTTATATATTTTTGTTTTCCCCCACCAGACCCCTGTGATGGTGATATTTAGAATTCACCCAGGTCAGGTCCACAGCGCCACACGGCTTCCTACCTCACCGGTCTCTCACAGCTCAGTAGCCGCGGCCGTCAGTGCAGCTGGCTACATATTCGATATGACATCTCCTTCCATCCTCTAATGAATTTTTTATGTCCCTGCCTCTCCCACTCACACGCAGACCGGGGCCTGCATCAGCCCTGTTGTGTACAACTATGCTGCCGTAAATGACAGTGTTGCCTTTGCAGTCTGCGACTCTATTGCTATGGATCGCTCCACTGAAGCCTCGGTACTGATTGGGTTGTGTGTGTTTTTTTGTTGTTGTTGTTGTAACGCACAGTGTCTGCATATTACACAAATTGATTCACAGCCGTTGTGTTGTTAAGATGCAAACTCGTCTGTGGAGGGAAGTCACGTCAATAGTAAATATCCATGTACTGATTCTTTCTGATTAGGACTCGTGCATGTGCGTCTGATCTCAGATTCCATTAAACAGGTAAAGACCCCGGTGTGGACCATTAGATGGATATCTGCTCTGCAGCCTCTCCGGTGTAGAGGCACATATCTGGATTTGACTTAATGCTAAACTGACGGTTGTTGTGCATACCTGACCATGTGATAATGCAGTGAGGTATTGACCAGCTCATTGATTTGTAGAGCCCCTGCAAACCATCACTCAAAGCAGAGAGAGGTGGAATCCTGCAGGTTCGATGCATGCAACAGTGCTGCCTGAGTGGAGGGAGAATATATTCCATCTGGTCGTCTTATCTACAATCTCCTCTAAGAGCTTTTAATAATTAAGCAGCATTATCAATATGATGCAGAATAGTCTGCAACAAACAGGAAAAGGCACAGAATTAAGTGCTGTGTAGCTTTGTAATTCAATTAGAACCAAAACACTCAGTCGATTGATGGAAAAGTAGTTTTAAGTTGTTTTAAATGATTAATTGTTAATCGTTCAGTCCTTTTCAGATGAAAGGACACAGCTTCTCGAACATGGAAGTGCACCAGGTTCACTTTTAGGTGAAAGTTATGTGCTTCAACCTCAAACAAAAATGTTAAAACCAACCCTGAGCAGAGGAAATATTCTGGACATTTGAAAATGAGGACTCTGTAAAACCACATTCCAATTAAATCCTGCAGATACACACGACCGGTCTTAACACTTGCAAAGAATTACTGTTCCAGTGCAATGCAAAACAGCATTTATTGCTACTGCTGATTCATTAAAATATGATATCAATCATATTTACTGACAGAGTTACATATTTTTTAAACCATTTCTTATAAGAAATCAGGTTAATTAAGGAGCAAACCGTGAATGTGTCAAAGTAAAAGTGGAGGAGTTCTGTAAAACTGTCATAGACCAAAAATCACTTTCACTCTTAACCTTTTTTTACATTTTTTTTACATCAATTAATTCAGCGAGTGGAACAGAAGAACAGATGAATGTGAGTGTGATTGTCTGTGTGTTATACGGGAGTGAGACAGTTTGTAAAGTCTTACCAGACTGTTGCTGGAGCCCATTAAGGTGACATTCTGTAAGTACCACTCATTTAAACACACACATTTATAAACACAGGACCCAGGTTGGAAATGACTGGAATTCTCCTTTAACCCTGAGTTTAGCTCCGCCCAGTCCAGGATGTCCTCCTCCCTCTTATTCAAAACCCTGGCGTTCAGGAAGAGGCAGCGTTGTCTCTGATGAGAGCTCCTGCTTCTCCACTCATGATGTGCTTTTCATTCCTCAACATGACAGTTCACCATTGATCATGTGTTAAGCTGGGCTCAAGCCAGAGCCATCGATTGTGTGTGTGTGTGTGTGTCTGTGTGTGTGTGTGTGTGTAGGAAGTGAAGTGTGCTTCTTGGTGAACATGTGAGAAATGGCACCTGATGAAATGTCACACTTTGCTAATATGATCCGCTCCGAGTCGTTGATGAGAGCTGCAGGAGATCATCACTGAGTGTGAATCTGTTGCACGTGACTAGGGTTGCAAAGGGGCGGAAACTTTCCGGAAACTTTCCATGGGAATTTGGGGAATTTGAAAAAAAAAAAAAAAAAAACGCAAATTAAACGCTGAGCAATAAAAACATCATTCAAAACTCTATTTTAAAGATGTATGGAATGCAGCACACACTGCACGTTGAGTTTCAAGCCTCCACTGTCAATTCTTCCATCACATGCACAGATAACTCCCAGCATCCTTCACTCTACAGCAGGGCTGTTGAGGCCTGCTGTAGTGTGCAGGACTAGTCAGGTAAGTTTCCATGATATTAATCAGGAAAATATATTAGCATGCTGATTGAGGATTGTTCATCTGTTCATCTAGCCTATTTCCATTCATTTATCCATCAATTGTAAAATATGTTTACAGACGATTCCAATTGTTTGGCTAACTATTTATATCTCTGGCATTGCATTAGTGTTTTTTTACAAACTTTTTTCTCATCTTATTCTACAGAACAATGCCACGTGCACTCTCTCATGTGTGGAGACATTTCACCCCATCCAATGTAGAAGGAAAGGCTGTGTACATTTGCAAATACTGTGCAAAGACCTATGTTAAGAATGACACAACGATGCAGAAGCATATAGTCAAGTGCCCAAAGTTTCCTCAGGGCTCAAATCAGCCTATGACAAAACAAAATGTTTATATTTATGTCTGTATATGACAAGGTAAATACAGTTAGTATAAATTACCCACAACATATCCAGTTTATTCCTGTTAATTCCCGTTAAAGGGACTCTTACCTTTGTTGCATTTTTACACTTTTTGTGGATAAGGTTAAATTGGTATTAATAAGGTAATGACACTCTAAAATGCAAGACAGACCCACCAGGAGTAAAAACAAACAATTATTTCACTCTCATAATATTTAGTGAAAACTTCAACCAATAAAATTCTTCGGACCGAAGGACCTTATTGGCCGACAGACCTGTCTGTTTGCTGCATGGACATGCAGGTTTCCGTCTGCTTCTTGTGGCGCATTCGGGCCCGCGTCATCAAGGCATGTGAATGTAAATGTATATAACTTACCGAATCCATTGCTTTGGTAAACAAAAACTCACGTGCGTGCGCGGAGGCAGTATTGTAAGTCTGCTTGTAAATAAAGTTTCTTCAAAAAAACACCGCGGATGGGAACGAGGGGGTGGGGCATTGGAGGAAGGCGGGATGATTTGAATGTGCTGTAATTCTCAAATGCAACAAAGGTAAGAGTCCCTTTAATTCCCATATATTCCCGTTAATTCCCGTTAATTCCCATGGAAAGTTTCCAACTTTGAAAATTCCCGGAATTTTGCAACCCTACACCTGACCCGAGGGGATTGCTAAAGTTAAATCTGAGTTCACGTGTGTGTATCTGTCCTCATGTCTTTGCTTGTTTTGAGCGTACAAGAGGAATCCTGTGTTTCCCTCTGACTGAGGCCTCCTCCTCCTCCTCTGCTGGTCCAGGTCTGCAGAGGAGCATGCTGGGATACCGTGCTGGGTTAAGTGGTCCAGAATCTAATCACTCTAATGTCGGTGGCAGCTCTGAATCACGCTCGCTGGCTGGAGAGCGACTCTTGGCCTGTCCTTCAGAAAGAAGGGGGAAGCTGTTCCTTCCATACTGTAATTATTCCAACTGGATATGAGCTATTGCACTTATTGGCTGGGGTAAGGCACCGGCTGCCTCCGCTGTGATTGGCTCATTGACGTCCTCTCCGCGGCCTCCCATTGGCTGCCCCGGAGGAGAGTGGGAGGAGCTTCGCCCCATCCTCTCTCCCTGTGGCGGAGTGTGTAAATGTGAAGACTCTTTCCTCTGCCTATGATCTGAGTGACTCCGGGTTTTGGTGTCTGCCAGCGACAGAGTGTGTGTGTGTGTGTGTGTGGTTGTCGGAGGGAGAACAGAGATAAAAAGAGAGAGAGAGAGAGAGAAAGGGAGGGAGAGGCGAGCGGCGTTTCTTCTCCCCCCCTCCTCCAGCCTTCCCCGTCTCCCTGCTCCCTGTCACTCCATCCTTCCTCTCCCCTTCTCCTGGACCACCCTCCGGACCTGCTCCCAGCCGGACCGAGACCCCCACCCCCCCCACCCCCCTATCCTACCTACCACCCAGACCACCCAGACCACCCCGGGACCCTTTGACTCTCCTCACTTCTCCGTCCCACCAACCACAACCAGGTAAGACTCTGCTTATTTCAACACATGCTGACTGCTTTAAAAGAAGTTCCTGTCCTCTTCTTCCTCTTCCTCCTCTTCCTCCTCTTCCTCTTCTTCCTCTTCTTCCTCTTCCTCCTCTTCTTCCTCTCCTCTCCTCTTCTCTCCTCTTTGCACCTCTCCTCCTCTCCTTTCCTCTCCTGTCCTGTCTTGTCCTCTCCTCTTCTCTCCTCTTCTCCTCTTCCTCCTCTCCTCTTCTCCTGTCATGTCCTTTTCTCTCCTCTCCTCCTCTTCCTCCTCTTCTCTTCTCCTCTCCTCTTCCTCCTCTCCTCTCCTCAACTTCATCCTCTCCTCTTCCTCCTCTTCCTCCTCTTCCTCCTCTTCCTCCTCTTCCTCCTCTCCTCCTCTTCCTCCTCTTCATCCTCTCCTCTCCTCATCCTCTCCTCTCCTCTCCTCTCCTCTCCTCTCCTCTTCCTCCTCTTCCTCCTCTCCTCTCCTCTTCCTCCTCTTCCTCCTCTCCTCTCCTCATCCTCTCCTCTCCTCTCCTCTCCTCTCCTCTCCTCTCCTCTCCTCTCCTCTCCTCTCCTCTCCTCTCCTCTCCTCTCCTCTCCTCTTCCTCCTCTTCCTCCTCTTCCTCCTCTTCCTCCTCTCCTCCTCTTCCTCCTCTTCATCCTCTCCTCTCCTCATCCTCTCCTCTCCTCTTCCTCCTCTTCCTCCTCTCCTCTCCTCTTCCTCCTCTTCCTCCTCTCCTCTCCTCATCCTCTCCTCTCCTCTTCCTCCTCTTCCTCCTCTTCCTCCTCTCCTCTCCTCCTCTCCTCCTCTCATCTTCTCCTCTCCTTGTCTTTAAACAAATGAACATTATGAAGAAACCCTGAAGAGAGGAAATCCTCCTCTCCTCATCTTCTCTCCTCTCCTCTCCTCTCCTCCTCTTCCTCCTCTCCTCTCCTCCTCTCCTCCTCTCCTCCTCTCCTCTCCTCCTCTCCTCTCCTCCTCCCCCTCTCACTCTGAAACTGCTGCTCTTGTTTGATCATGTCTTTCCTCTCTCTTCTTTCGCTGCTCTCTGCCCTTTCTGCTTTTCCTGTTTGCATATTTTATAAGTCCCCCCCCCCTGCAGCACTCCTGACCCTCTCCCGTAAAGATGATATCAGTGAGGTCACTTGTATTTTTTACCTCTCCTCTGATATCCTACCCAGATATCAACTTCCTCCTCCTCCTCCTCCCTCCACAATCTCTTCATCTTCTCTTTGCTCATCTCAACCCCCTGTGATGCACAAATTCAGCCAGAAAGTGAAAGAAGTGTTTTATTTCTAGTTGTGCCACCGGCCACACGTCCGACACGGTGCTGTGTGTTGTGCCTGTGGGGAAAAATGCATGTCTAATTGATTGTTTTAGGAAAAAAGTGTTTACGATTGTTGGTGACGGTTATTTATAGGCTCTGACGTGACAGGCCCACGTGCTTCCGCTGTATCTGTATCTGCTTCCCCCCCCCCGACGCCGGGACAGAACGCAGCTCTGTCCACACTGGCTCCAGAAAGCATGACACTGCACAAAGTGTAATGACCTCACCGGGCCGGGACTGGCTTGATTGAATCGAGAGAACTTCAGGATGAACGTGACACATAAAGCATTCCTGGCAGTGGAGGAAAAAAGAGAGAAACTGCTTAGTTCTCCATCCTGACATCCTGTACTTTACCAGGAAGGGGGAGGTGGAGTGTGTGTGTGGTTGTGTGTGTGAGTGTGTGTGTGTGAGTATGTGTGTGTTCATGCATGCGTGTATGTGTGAGGGAGACAGATACAACTTAAGTGCTTTAGACATCAATACTGCCAGCGCTGAGTTTTTTAAGCTGCTCTGTCATATCTGGAGAAATCGGATCTTACAACACAATGTCAACAACTGAGGGAAATGCTTCTGGAGATGTGGTGTTGTCGTTTTTGTTGTTTTTAGTCACGTATGTTGTTATTTGATCGTCATGTTTATATTTATGAATCCCTTACATCGTGAATTTGAATGATCAAATCTTCCACATTCCACATCGCAGGTTTCTCCTTCATTTTATTAGTATATTTATATTTGTATCGTTAAGTTTATCCTCTGACTTTAATCTTTATAAAAACTGGCGTTCCCCAGCAGGTAGTTTGACCTTTCTGTCCGTTAACAACATTTTCATAACTGTGAAAAAAAAGCCTTTTGGGAAAATTGAAGGGGAGGGTCTTCCCGACAGGGGTCACCTCCAGGGAGCCCTGCTTTCACTGAAAGGCTTTTTATTCTGATAGTTTGTGCTGAAACACTAGATGAAAAAAACTGAAATCCCTGACTTCAGAATTTGACTGTGACCGTTTTGTCTTTTTTTTATTTTTATGAGCTTTCCGACCATAAACACGTCCGGGAGGCGGATATTTACGATGCTGTTTCCCTGCGTCACATATCATCACTCAGCTGGTGGAGCAGTGGGTTTATTAGGACGCGTAAATTGAGTGTCTTTACTTCTGGAAGAAAAAAACATGCAGGTGTTTGTCTGCATTGTCCCTCGGTTTCTCGTCTGTCTTTGGGTCCAAATGCAGACTCTCGTTTGTATTCTAATTAAACAATCTAGAAAAAGCTTGTTGATACATGACATTTAAGCTGTAGTGGACCCCAGAATGAATGGAATGATTTCGCTCATTATATCAATAACACAAATTCAAATGAAGGTGAAAAACACGCATTTTGTGGAATTTGTTCCATTTTGATGAATGAATGGAGTCAAATACTTTCTTATTTTCACTTTTAATGCTTAAAAATATATCCGTAGTATCTCTAGTACTTCATGTCACACAACTTACCCCACATAGACCTCGTGTATTTATGAAAATCAATGCATAAACCTCACAGAAACATCCATAGAGCTGTGAAATAAAATAAAATGGCCTCGCTATCTTCCACAAAACTGTTCTCCCCTCCTCCACATTAGCCTGGCAACTCGGTTTGCAGCTATATTTAATGCACTTACCGCACATCAACTTTCCCAGTGTAAGCTCTCATAAGAATGCATACGTGAAATCCCCTTGTAGAATGAGATATTTATGAGCCTGTGTGATGTGTTGTGCACTCGCCTGCCTTCAGAAGCCTCTGCTTCCAGCCGCCGTCGAGCAGCGTTGAGCTAATGCAGACAATGAGTGTGGCTCAGCGGTTTTTTTTACACTTTCACGTCACATACAATGCCACAGATGTCAGTTTTGGGTTTCGAGGTGTTGTGCCGGTGCAGAGAATCGATTCGACCAAAACACACAAACGAAGACATGAAGTGGCAGAAAATAAATGAAATGTGAATCATCACGGTTTTTGTCTTTTTTTGCTTCTTAACAATGTCACTGAGAAAAGATGGATTAAAGCTGGGGAAGCACACAACTCACTGGTTGATCATGGGATACTTGCTCATTATGGTTCCGGTGAATCGTGAGTAATTACACACATAAATAAATAAATAGTGACTTGTCAATGTGTGCCTGGCTCACCCAGTAATATTCCATTTGGAATAACCGCACTATAAAAAGAAGGGAGTGCATGTATCCAGTTTATTCAGTAAGCCCCCACTTCCTTCCATGTAAAGCCGCTGCTCTGCAAGCAGCTGGTCCCTTTGTGCCTTGGCTTGTTCGAGCCGTTCCGGATCTCCTGCTGGCCCGGCTCCGTCCTGGGCCGGGACTGGCACAGTGTGGAAAAGGCCACGACACCGACTGGCTGCCGTCTTGGTAGCGGTCACACACACACACACACACACACACACACACACACACACATGGAGACTGAGGGCAAATGGTCACAAACAAAAGGCTGTGGAGGAATGGCTGAGTTCACTCGGTTGACTTTAGACTTAATATGGGAAACTAACTGTACTCTGGAGTAGCATCATTTTATTATTATTAATTAAATTAATGAATAAATCTCCCCTGTCACATCTATCAACATCTTATTTATTCAATGTATTAACTCTTCAATGTATCAACTCTTTATTGTACCCTTGGCACCATTGTTAAATGATGGTCTTATCCCTCTATGTATTTTTTCCGAGGCTTAAATAAATATTCCATCAATCTTTGTAACGATCATTTAGTTGTTTTGGATCAGGTTGTGATGCAAAACAAGGACAATTACAAAGTAGTACTATAACGTATTCAACAAAGTCTGATGATACTATCAAGAATAATAACTTTTCTTTTAATCTTTGAAAATGCATAGGTAGAGAAAAAAAAGCATAATTTACATCTTTAATTGACCTTTTATACATAAAATGAATCCAAACATTGGGAATTGGTGTTTGAATATTGAATCTCATTGTCTTTTCAACTATATTAAGGAACCTCACTGTTCAGTTTACCATTCTACACTGAGGCTGAATTAATAATATACATTGATATATTTTACAGGATTTAATTCATTTATTTATTCTATCTATCCTTATGTTTTCTATTTCTGCTGGATGTTATTTTAGATTTAATCATCATCATCTAATCCTTCAATTTGCTCCTTTCTCTACATTTATTTGACCCGTCCTCACTCATCTCATGAAGTCACATCAAAGCTCTGAAAGCTCAGAATCTGTGGGATCTGAACACTTATGAACATTTCTGTATCATCTGAAATACACCAGGTTATCCAGTAATGTTTGCCCCCCTTGGCTTGAAAATGAAAGAATTACCACTTACACAAAATCAGCGTATCTGTTATTCCTTTTTTCTCCACACACTTAATGTTGTGGACATGGTATGATATTCTTCTAGTCTATGAAATGTAATGATCTGATTGATTCTATGAACCACAGCATATACACACCAGTGTAGTTTGTGGAACAGAAAATATGTTAAATGGGGTTTCACCATCTGGGGCCGTGGCTGGTGGAAGACCTCCATGGGGTCCCAGGGGTTTTAAGATAAAAGACAAACCCACTTCGGTCACACACACACACAATCACACACATTAATAAACATGCTGGGGCACCAGCTTCACAAAATTAAACACAACGACAACAAGGCATCTCGAGGTCACTTCAAACACACATTCACCAATTACACACTAGCACCAATGGAGCAGATTATTAATCAGTGAATCCATCAATTACACCAGTGGATACAACTTTTTATCACATTGGTATTTAACTGCGTTTTGTTCTCGTCTGTAATCCACCACCATGACCTTTTTTTTTGCAGACGCTCCCACCACATCCCTCTGGCTAACGTGTGTTTTACTGTCCCGATCTTTTTTGCCTCATGAAGAAGTTATTGCTGGAATGATAAATATACCAATTTGCTTCTGTCGCTTTACCCCCGTGTTTCACTTAACTTGTGAAATAGCGTTGGCCGGTTGTACACCTGTTCCTGGTCCTCGCTTGCACTCTTTAAACGCTGATGTTTGCTCGGATATCGTGAGACACTTTCCCCCTGTGACATAATGGTTCATTCCATTTTCTCCACGGTTTGTATTTGGACCCGGCAGACAATGGGTGTTCACATTATTCAGGGGATTGGTCCAAACTGTGGCACCAGATCTTCAGTCTTGATGGAGTTCCCCTGAATGTTGACGATATTCTGCCTTTGGCTGATCTTGCTCTTTGTCATTGAGGCTTGGATTAAACCCACTGGAGAAGTTGATAAAGCTGCAGAGGGAAAAACAGTGTAAAATATGTATGGACAGAGACATTTCTATCGTCTTCATCCCATGCGGTCACCTGGTCAGCTGCAGCGAGTGTTCAAAGTCACTCATCAAGTGCCCAATCTGCTGTGGTGCCATCAAACAGAAGCTCAAGACCTACATCTCTTAAGGGAATAAAATAGAACGCTTGCTGACTTCAATGCTGCTTTCCCCTCTAACTTTATAATATTGTATTTTACAATTAAATGTAGATAGCCTGTTATATATTTGAAGACCAATATCGTCTGTATGAATATGAGAATGAAAGAACAAGGAAATGTTTGGACAATCTGAAGTGGTACATAGCTGTTAATATTGAGGTGATATAATATATAGTAATTGTTGATTTTCAATCATGAATACTGACGTCTGTAAATACACACTTAAATATATTTCCCATATTACAACACTCATTCTTGCCAGAAGTGCCTTTTGAGTACTTAATGCTTTATGTACTAATTTCTAGATTTTCTTAATCTTGCTTCTCTGTCCATTGTATGACGTACTCAGGCTTTTGATTGGCTGCTCAGACACTGTTGGTATTGGATGGACACCGCTGCAAACCTGTGAACCTCTAAACCTCCAATAACTATAGCCACGCCTCCATATTTGCCTGTTCAAGTCAGTGACTGTATCTTATGTTTGCGATGGGTTTTAGCCACTGTACATGTGTGTATGGGCAGTTAGATGCAGGAATTGAACTTGTGGTTGTTGACACTGACAGGAAACTGTCCACGCAATGCACTGGGCCTCCCTGCAGTCACTGTCTGTTTGCCCGCCTCCTCCTTCTCACATATTCGATTGGTCGGCAGCGTTCTGTCACTGAGCCGGGCTGTGAACTTAAAAAACAGTCCATCGCGAGTCATAATTCCTATCAGAATGCGATGGTGGGTGGGGGGGTGGGTGGGGGGGGGGGTGTTGAGGCATTTGCCAGAGGCTGAAAATTGAACATGGCAGCTTTTTTAGAAGTTGGAGCTATTAGAGAGAATTATGATCGGTGAAAACTGAGGGCGCCCTTTTCTTTTTTTTTTTTGGTCTCTGTGCAAAGCCATTGGCTGATTGTAGTTTAAGCTAGTGAAGGGTGGCAAGATCAATCAGAGAGGATGAAGTCTTGGGAATGGGGGGGGGGGGGGGGTGGAAGAGGCTGAGCATTAAGGAGGGAGAGAGGTGGAGCAGGAGCAGAGCGTTGGCCTTCCCTGCTGCTTTCCTAGCATCACTCCGGGGGGTCAAGGGTGGTCATAAATAGGCCCCTGTGCCCGTGCTATTTTTACACCTGCTAATACAGGGGGGGGGGGGGGGTTTGGTGAAGCAGCTCCGGAGGTGGAGTCACGAGAACACGTTATTGTTGGCTTTGAATTAGGAGAGCTGCGGTGATCAAAGGACGAAGCACATACCCGCGGAGGAGCCGCTGTGGCAGAATGAGCCTGGTGTTGTTATGTTTTTATTAGACTTGAGCTTTAATGTTCTCATCTTGTGATTCCGGCTGAGGAACCATCTGACACGTGTTGAAGCCCGGCCTTTTTCAGATTGTGATGGTGTTTTGGATTAAGATTAAGCCAGAGGTCAAAAGTTCAACGACGTGTCTGCAGAATGATGCAACGCTGAAATGCTTCCACGTTTTTTCCTGCTAATACATATTAGATCTTCATATTATAAAGAGTGTTTACTTGTTTGTGCTCATGGAAACAGACTGGAATTAACTGAGGTCGTCACATGAGAAGGATGGATCACAAAACACAGACAGCAGTTTGATAGAAAGGTTATTTAGAGTTCAGGTGATCAGGATTGACCACTGACAAAATTATCAATATTCAACCCAGGAGATGAACTGTTCTTTACTGAGTTTCACCATCAACAGACGTCCTATCACGACAGCTGTGAGACTGACCAACAATTTGACGCACACATTTATAATTTGTAGATTAAACATTAGGAGAGGAAAAGGTTATTATAAAATCATTTGTACTAAGGCCTTATATCTAACTAAAATACTTCTATCTTCATTGTTAAGAGTACAAATAGAATTTGAAATGCTTCTATCTTTATTTGTTAAAAGTTTAGTCAGACACAACCTATGTTTAAAAGTTGGAAATCCCAACAACTGTTCTTTACTGAGTTTCACCTTCAACCCAGTTTTTTCAATTAATGCTCAGATCCAGTGTTTATATTTGTTACTGAGTGAGGATCTTTATTTTAGAATCTTCTCAAGTGATACATTTAGACTATCCCTGTAATCCAGGCTGTGATGGAGAATCATTATTTGCACCATATTTGGGTCTCGAACATGTGATTTCATTAATTATTTAGAGTTTTTTTTTTTGTAAATCCTGCACCCACCCACTGAGTCAGAATTTTCAACCACTCCCACCTTTTCCCTGCAGAGATTCCATCCTGTCGGACATATTGTCCCGTAGAAAAAACAAAATGTACGTGTGTCCCCATCCTCCAAATCCTTCCTCATACTTTCTCAATCATATTTCCATTAACTGCCATTGGTTTGAGGTCTTAATGGTCTGAAGCAAATGATGAATGGGAGAATTTTTGGCAACGTAATGTTGGTACGTTCTTAGCAAAGCACTTGTGAACTTTCTCTCTGCTCAGACGTTTGTTTCTTCCTGCTGCAACACAGCGACTCGTCTTCTGTTTCCATAGCTGCACATTATTTAATCTGTTATTTGATGACATAAAAATGGGGGAAAATATTATGATCGACAGCTGAGACTGACTCAGGATTGGACGAGCATGTTTATCAAGGTGACGTCACTACCGTGGCAGTCAGTGTTTGTATCAGGGATATTTTTATCTTAATTGGGTTGTCCATCTTTACAGTATATGATCTTTGTTTAGTATGGTAGCATGTAAACGCCACTTAGTTCTACTGTATATCAGAGGATGATAAAAATAAATTTGCAAGATCATTATCTGGTCAAAATATTTTATTTAAACAAATTTGTCCTCATTGTATCAGTAGATGAAGAGTCAGGGGATTTGTTACATAAACACCGTGGACGTCTGAGTATTTCAACCCAATCTGGAGCTATTTCAGTTGAAATCATGGTGGAGACAGACTAAGAGTTCTGTCCCCAGAGAACTTCTACTGTGGCTAAGAATATAAGAGATTAAATACTTGTTTCTTTTACAGTTTAAATCTCATCACACTTACAGAACGGAATAGAGCGTTCGACACATTTAAAAGCACTGAGTTCATTCACAAGCTCTTTCTGTGATTAGAAGGTAATTTTGACAAACTATGACTGCACATGAACCATTTGGACAGACTTATAAACTCACTTATAATAGTTTCAAATGCAAATTGTGAAATGAGGACATGGCGGTAAGAAAAATGTAAAAGGTTTAATCTAAGAACACTCTGCAAATGGAGAGAAGTCATTTTCCTTTTGTTCATCAAGCCAACAAAAGCATAAACAACTCTGATCTTTGTTGTTCACATTGTGTCACCGCTAGTTGTGTTTTTCACATGACACCGTCTGTACAAATGTTAGTTCTGTTCAACTGCCCCTTTAACATTTACTCCTGCGGAAACGTTTAATATAGTCACATAGACATTAACAACTCAAGGGTTGCAATTTATTGAATAAATCAAATATAATATATACTATTATGTTTATTCTCTGGTCAAGAAAGATGTTGTATATTTATAGTTGTAGAAACCAAGCAGCTAATGAACATCAATGCTTAAAAATTTGATGTTTCACCGTGAACGTGAGCTGTAACTTTTTTATTTTTGATTCATGTCCCATACACTAACGTGGAGGGGTTTATGACCTATACCGCAGCCATTAGAATTTGGTCATATCGTCCATCTTTATATTCAGTCTTTGGTAAGTTCTCACAGGTAGGAGGTATAGAGAAAGTCCACAGAAAGGGCAGAACAGTGGGAATATGACATTAGCAAATAATCTGGGAAGTTACAGGGGGAACAGATGTGTTGGTGGGCGGGTAAATTGAAGTGAGGCGGTGGATCCTGAGACAGAAGGAAAGTCCTGGGACACGTGCTGGGCGGGTGGAGGCTGACAGGGAACATTCAGGTTAGGATGAGGGAACAAACGAGCCCAGACACGAGTTATGACCTGTTCATAATAAACAATCCCACTGACAGCAGCGTCTCACGTTGTGCAGTGGGTCACTGAGGACACGTGAGTGGTTTTACCAAACAACACATTTGTTCACACTGAGCGTGGAAACATCAGAAAAGAGTCGTGGAACTCTGAGGTGGTTTCATTCAACGTGAGAATTCACATGAAATAAAACTCATTGTGTCCTTTTTAGAGTAAAAAAAACTAACACATTTCTGCAGCTTAGAGTCGAAACGCTCGTCAGGTGATGTCAGGAGAAAGTGTAACAGATATTGTAAAGCTCGTCTCTCGGCCCGGACTCTTGGCACTCACCACTGCCTCTCAGCGGTTTTCCTTGATTAAAAAGCACCCAGGAGTTGGTAAGCGCGCGGTAGGTGCGAGCGCAACCCCCCCCCACACCCCCCCCACACACACCCCCCACGGCAGCTTAACATACTGATTATTCAAGCCTCTTAGACTAAGCCACGGCGCCCGAATGATGAACGTCAACTCCCCTCTCTCTCTCCCGCACACAGTCTCGGTTTCTCCCACTCTTTATTCTTCATTTGAAAGAGTGGAAAAGCCAGTGACAGCTTGCAAACCTGTTGTCTGGGAAGCGGAGGGGATCAGAGACACAGTGATTCATACACCGCTTTATTTAGACATAATCCAGCCCCAGCGTAGGGTCCTCGCTCGCAACGCTCACTACGGAGCTGGCGAGCAGGAGCCGGGGGGTCGTCCTTCACCGGGGTTCGTTGCAAAAGTCCCTTCAACCAGGTTAAATGCTTCAGTGGTTACATTTGCATCCTCCTTGGAAAGAGGAGAGCAGAGATATGCAACGCCACCAATTTGACCAAAACAGCAAATTTCTGTATTGCTAGCATTTTGTAATGAAATCTGGTGTTAATCGGGCACCTTAGGCTCAAGTCATTGGAGAGGCGGTGGACTAGTGGCAGAAACTTGGACTATGGGCAGAAAAGGTCTCTGGTTCGTCTCTGGTTCGACTCCACGGAGAAACAACAAAAAGACGAACCTGGATTGATCTGTCCAAAAATCCAAGAGGATTCTCCCTACCCTGTCTAGTGCCCCTGAGCAAGGCACCGTACACGGCTGACCACTGCTCTGTGTGTCCTGCACCAGATGGGTTAAAAGCAGAGGTTACATTTCCCCTTGCATGAGTGTGCCTGTGCATGTCTGTGCATGTGTTTGGGATAATAAAAAATGTATCTTAGAACAAAGTGCTTAAACTGGTGTACATTAAATTTTACGTGAAAGGATTCTGACGCCCGGAGCTGCAGCTTGTCGGGTTAGTTTGCACCTTGTTGTCTAGCAAATCGAGAGAAGAAGAGGAAAGGGAGGAGCACTACAAACTTCCCTGAGCACAGTGATGGGGCGACTGTTGATGGAGAGTTTGGAACCTGGAGCATTTTGCTGAAATAAGCACTGACTCTGTCATTTGGTGTGAAATTGTTGTAGTTGGGTCAGGTTATATTATGTGATTTTCATCACGTAAGGTTATTTACTTATTTATATTTGTATATTTCAATTAAGTATACTATATCGACGAAGCACTGGTCTCGGAAGAAAACCAAACGACAGACAAGTATTGGCAGTGACTGCAGGGTTTAGGATGTCTACTACCTTATGCTCTGTGGAGATGTTCGTGGCCACATCGCTGTCCTAGACGAGGAAGGCAACACCCCAATTTTACCAAAACAGCAAATTCTTGTATTGCAAACACTTTGTATCAAATCTATGGGTCAATCGGGCACCTCAAGCTCGAGACCACACGTCAACAAAATGCTTTAAGCTAACTGGTGTAGCTTAAATTTCAGGTTAAAGGATTCTGACACCCGGAGCTGCAGCTTGAAGGGTTGGTTTGCAACTTGTTGTCTAGTAAACCGAGAGAAGAAGAGGAAAGGGAGGAGCACGACAAACTTGGTGTTGGGGCGAACGCTGATGGAGAGTTTGGAGCTCGAGTATTTTGCTGAAATATGGACTGAAACTGTTATTCGGTGTGAAATTGTTGTAGTTGGGTCAGGTTTTATTTAATAGGAGATTTCATTATGTAAAGGTGTAAAGAGTTATTTATTTATTGACTTTTTATATTTGTATATTTCAATTAGGTATACTATATCGATGAAGCACTGGTGTCGGAAAAAAATGGCAACGAGGAAGCTTTGTTCTGACTTCACTTCATTCACAACTGCAGAATATTTGTGTTTCCATTCAAATAGCGTTCTAGACTGAGAAACATAATTTGTTACCACTGAGTGAACGGCCACAGGGATATTGTGTGTCTGTTGTGTGTTGCACTGCAGACTGAGCTGTCCTTGTCTCCGGGCTGTGCCTGGAAGCTGGAAGTCCTCTCGGCTCGCCGGTGAGAGCGTGGCTGCCACCGCCGAGCCGCACCTGACCGACAGATTGGCCCCAGCTGGAGGCGGAGGCAGGAACTCAGACTCAGCGGACGCTCGCCCTCGTGATTCAGCTGATACCGTGCACACATCCAGGGAGAGAGTGCAGGTCGTTTACCAGATAGGATTTGATCTCCGGCAAACGGGAGTGAAAATACTGTGCTTGGGGGGAAACTATATTCAGCCTCCGACTCTGTGTACTAATGAGTACTTGTGTCTGCAGGAAGGTGGAAGTGGGACTGACTGAATCTGAGAATCTCAACACAGAGGACAACAGCTAAACTTAGCAGCTAATGATTCAACCAGCTGTGGCAGAGCAGGGACTCAGCTCGCTGCTGAAGACAGAAGAAGTGGATTCTTCTAATTCTCTTTTTATAGAAGACTATGACTTAAATTGTACTGCATTCGACAGCAATATTACAATATTAACCAGCTAATAGTCTTATTACCTTAACCCGAATAAGGTCATTTTCAGAACAAGCAATAATTAAACTGAGACATGTGGAGTAATGTGACCTTTGTCGCATTATGTAATGTGTCTACATTTTAATCACATTATAAAGTCCTGTTTTCAGAGCATTTTGTGACATAGACATGCAGATACGTGTCCTGGGTGTAAACAAGACAGAACAATAAGTCGTAAACTGGAATATGAATGGGATATTCTATTGTAAACACCATAATCTAAATATTGTCTTATTCTGAATCAGGTCAGCTGTTGAAACATCAGTGTCCATGTGAACGCAGTCAATCTGGTGAAAGTCTGTTGAACCTGCTGTGAACTTTAAAGCATCTCTTTCGTCTCATTCATCAATTTAAGGGGAAGAAGAATTCTGTGGCAGTGCTTTGTTATATATATATATAAATAAACAATATATATAAATATATACACACACATCTGCAGAAGCGGCTGCTAAGTCAGCGAGTACGCAGCCGTCTGAGCTTAAGCAGATGTAGAAAATGAGACGTGCGCTTCAGGAGCTTGAGGAGAAACTTCCCCTGGTTTCTGCTGCTGCTGGCGTGTGCTCCACGTCTGAGGTCGGGGGTTTGAGTGTGTGTGTGTGTGTGTGTGTGTGTGGGGGGGGGGGGGGGTAGCGGGTGGGTGTGATGAAATGGGAACAGGTCTGAAAAAACCCAGGCTGTGATTTTGGGAGGAGTTTTTTTTCTTTTCTACCTCCCCATATGGACAGTCTAATTTATTAATCACTGAAATGTTCAGACACCCCCCCCCCCAGGGGACGTGTTTAAGAATTCCATTATGTACTATTAGGAGAAACATTCAGTCGACTGAATGTTATTCCCGTGTGTGGAAGGACTCCTGGTAAACTCTCTGCCACACAAACGTTACCTTACACACACGCCCTGGTGGACGCTCTTATCTGTCTTATTTTTCTTTTTTTTTGTCACATTAGGAAAAGCACTTAAACCAGCCCTTCGTTCTCTATTATTCATTTTGGTGAGGACTGAAACTGTGTCAGAGCAAATACTCACAAACTGTAGCAGGCCCCGGGTTCAACACTCGTTTTTTGCCTTGTAATTGTTCTCACATTGTTTCATATTATGTCTTCACGTCCTGTCCTGTCACCTGAAGACTTTAGAGAAGTGACACACACTGTCTTATTCAGATAAATAACGCTAAACAATAGATTAGATTAGATTAGATTAGATTCAACTTTATTTTCATTGCACAGTACAAGTACTTATACAACGAAATGCAGTTTAGCATCTAACCAGAAGTGCAAAAAAGGCAGTAAAACTGCAGAGTATTGTGCATATTAAAATGAAAAATGTAAAGAAATAGATCTGTACAGTAAGATATGGAATATTACAGTATTAACAGGAATTGTAAGATATAAGGACGATGAATATACTATGAGCAGGATAAAAATATAAATATATATAAATATGAATACACTATAGGCGGGATAATACAGTAGTAAAAAAAGGTAACAGTTAGTGCAAATGTACAAATGTTCAAATGATCAGTGGTTGGAGGAGAGTAACAGCTAAAACTGAGCGTTGTCGTCTTGTCCAACGTCTGAATCAGGTGTAAAGATTTTCTTTTTAATAGTAAAAACATTTCTCGTCTGTAACATGTCTTCTATGACACAGTAACTGTAAGATCACACTCTTGAGTTTTTCATTTTTTTGTTGTTGACATTTTGCACTTGCTCCTCATGAGCCACAATCTGTTTCCCTGCAGGCGAGTGAAAAGTGGAAGCAGATTATTTAACCAGCATGGTGTGATCTCCGCACACAGACACACACACACACACACACACACACACACACACACACACACACACACACACACACACACACACACACACACACACACACACACACACTTGATGGAACTTGATCCATCGGCTAATTCGCTTTTCGTCGTTCTGCAAGAGGGAGCTGTATGACATCATGATTACCCCCCCACCCACCCAGCCAGCCCTGTCACATGCAAACCGTGTAACTCCCGATCGTCTGGGGTATTTCATTGTGTTTGTGGGTTAAAATGATCTGTACAATCTTCCAGAAGCCCTTTGAATTATCATCAGGATAAATAAAATATGCCTGGATGTCAAGCTAGAAAAGCCCGATATGCCCTATATACACATACATGTCGGAAATATAGTATGTGTGCATTGTGTGTGTGTGTGTGTTACAAAAATGATATTCAAATGTAGGAGGTTCTTAATTTTTTTTCCTCCTCTTTGGGATTAAGTGGTTAAGGACTCGCACATCAAAGAGTTCCTGTGTTGTCTCCACGTTCAAGGAAAGGCTCAATACTGAAGGTGTGAAGTGGGATTAATATTTCTCCAGAAAAAATTTAACCTTTTCTCTCGTGAGAATACCAGGAAATACAAGTTGTACGAGGTTATAACTTCAGATTCTGTCAAAACAATACATGCAAATCAGAAAAAAATGTGCATAACCTTTAGAGACATTAAAGGCACCAACCTGAGGTGCAACAAATCAATTTACAAATATGTGCAGCAGCTCAGTCGTGTTGTTATTGTCCAGCCAAGGATAATAAAATGCAAACCAGAATGTAACATCTACTGGAGCCTGTGTAGGACAATCAGTTCTTCTTCCGGGTAGAACTATTGGGAACTTGTCTCTCACCTTTGACAAAATCGCCTGCTGGCAACAGAAAAGGAATCCTTGTTTTTAATCAGTTTACCTCCATAAGAAACATTTTTTTTGCGTAACAAGGTTTGAATTTGTCAAACTCTTGCAATTGTGTCCAGATGGTAGGATGAGGGTAAAAACCTAGGTTACTGGAATATGTATTTTAGCAGGGATGGGGATAAAATATATATTTTGTACATGCCCACCTATTTGGTTTTTACTCTTAGAATGTAAACATTTTTAACTGACTATTCTTCCATTGATACTAACCAAGAAATGAGAAATAGTTTGAAAGTGGATCCTTCGATTAAACACGAGTGTGAAGACGTCAAACCAGCTCACGATATAAAGCTTCTCCTGACAGGTGCACAAAGGATTCAGACACGCACATAAATGACATCTGGTCCACGCTGACTAGTAAAGACGTTCACATGAAGCAAGCGGACCATCACACAAAGAGGTTTTCACAAACTATCGGCACATTAACACTTATTATATCTGCTCATTGGTTCAATTAGCAGCTTCAAAGCTTCGAGGGATTTGGACCATTTTACCTTTGATGTGAAGCTCCATTCATGTGCATGTACGTCCGAGTACCACTGCTGACAAAAGGTCGTCTCAGCCACTGACCTCATTAATGTGTTTGGATCAAACAGTCTTTTTTTTTATCAGATTCTATCCACCAATCAGCTACGAGGGTCTCAACCACACGGTCAGATCTCCACAGGGGGTAAAAATACCCTAAAGTGTGCTAGGCATTTTTTGGGGTGGAACCAAATTGAAATGATTCTATATCCGATTTTGCTTTTTCTTTTCTGTTTATTAATACGTCTTATTTAAATTTTTAAGGGACAGTTAATTATCTAGATATTTATATAACCTGTTAACCTTTAACCCTGCATATATATGGGTGTGCGTAGCTGTGTCTGTGTATTAAAAGTACTTTTTAAAAATGATTAGTAGAGCAACAGAGTAACACGTCAATACACCGTCAAAGAATTATTCTCTATTACACGATTTGTCCACTAGAGAGCACTAACAAGAACCCTTTAATGTACATAGGCTGGTCTTAATTCTTCAAAAACTACAATTCCTTCAGGATGTCTGCAAAAAATGTGGCTGAAGTTGTCACAGTTTTTGATCTGACCCTAAAAAAATCAATTCTAGAAGATAATTTATAGAATTTGCGATATACAAGGGAGGTCCCTGCATCTTTGGATCTCAGCCAATCCAGTTACTGGGTTTTGAAACCTGCAATCATAGATGTTAAAGTACTATCATGTGCATCTGCCATGATTTAGGGAAAGCGAGTGGAAAAACTGTGTCTAACATGAGAAGGAGTGAGAAGCTGAATGAGTTGGACATCATGAATCCTGCAGCTCGGCACCTCGGGGAGCAATCAAGCTCCATTTGCAATACGTCTTCATAGAAAAGGAGAAAATCAGGTAATGCAGCCTGTCAGGAAAAATTGACTGGTCAACAGTTTGCATCTGGTAATTTATCAGGTTTATTAGAGCTGGCACTTTTTGTCTGCAGAAAAAATTGTACCAGTAAGGGGAAAACCAGCTGTGCAATTTCCACGCACGTAAGGGTCCATGTCTCGTGATGCATGGAAAGTATTTCTGGCTGACAGTGTTATTTATATAGAATTGGGGCACACTGGACAGATTAATAAGGCACATTAAACAGATCTACTTCTCAATTTAATCAGAAATATATAAAACTGAGTTATTTCTTAAGCTAGCAGTTGGGTGATGCCATCAATCAATTAATCAAACTGTATTTATATAGCACCTTATTTAACAATTGCAGTTTGACAACATGTTAAAAACAAATTAATAAAAAAAAAGAAACCGATGCCCTCATACATAGTAAAATAGGACAAAGTGAATGATAATAAAACAGTAAAATGTTAGTAAGACTAGACTAGATAAGAATAATGAAATAAGAATAGAGTATATAAATCAATACGATTGAAATACTAATACATCACTATGAATAAAACCAGTGTATATTTAAAATAGTGATAAAACACCACATTTACGCAAAAAAATATCTATATTTATGTCTTCATGAAGGCTGTTCCATCGTCTCTGAACATAAAGGCTGATTACACAGAATCAACAAATTTTTTCGCTCAGATTTGGGGAACAGCTGATGGAGAAGAACCAGAGGATCTGAGGGGCCTCACTGGTTAAGAAACCAAGAAGCATCTCTGACAGGTCGACTGGTGCAAGGCCAGGTTACTGCTTTATAAACCAGTAAAAGGATTTACAAAATCAATATGAAAATGAACAGGCAACCAGAGTAGGGACTTTAGAATACTCTGATGCTTTCTCTCTCTTTTTTGGTCTTAGTCAGCGTTCATGCAGCAGAATTTTGACTTGTGTTGCTGATTTATTGTGTTTTTGGGATTGAACAGAAAAGGAGAGCATTGCACTAGTGTAGTCTGCTGCTTATGAAAGGGAATACATGCAAAAGCATAATGATAAAGGGAATAGATGAGGAAAACTAATCATAAAATGTTATGTCCATGACTTTCTTTGTTTCCTGTGCACTTAAGGAGAGATCCTGACAGAGGACATGTTGTTGAACGTCTGGTGTAACTCATAAACACTGTGGTGGTCAGTCGCTTCGTATCTTTCTGGGTTTCCTTGACTAGTTTTTGCGGATTGGAGTCCAGTGGTTAATATCTTTCTCTGGCGCAGGCTGTGTGAGGCTGATTCTGTGAGAGGAGCTGAGCCTCCCAACCAGCTTTTCTTCATCATCGTCTTCTCCTCTTGGCAACACGGAGCCATTAAACGCTCTGAGCCGGGCTCACTGATTTAAGATTTCACAAGAATTGCACTTCCCCTTATGTGACCCTGTTTAAAAAGTGGAATTCAGCAACACATACTTGGACTG
Source organism: Limanda limanda (assembly GCF_963576545.1). Classification (NCBI taxonomy): domain Eukaryota; kingdom Metazoa; phylum Chordata; class Actinopteri; order Pleuronectiformes; family Pleuronectidae; genus Limanda; species Limanda limanda. The sequence goes on from NC_083651.1 coordinate 3,601,731, forward strand.
TGGGAATGTTTCAGTGGATTGTAATGGTTTGTCAGACTGTATATATAAGTTTATCTTGGTATAGTCTGGTCTGCAGACTGACATTTGCAGTTTGCATTACACTGGATAGTATTAGTATCATAATGTGGAATCTCATTTATATTCTTGATTTGTAAACTTAGATTCTAAACTTTATTGACCATGTTTTGCAACACATAATACTTGATGATAGTAATGTTATATTTGGTATTAATGATCCATTTGTCGTGCACGATAGCTCAGTGGCTGAACTGCATGTGCAGGACACACACAGTGCATGTGCAGGACACACACAGTGCATGTGCAGGACACACACAGTGCATGTGCAGGACACACACAGTGCATGTGCAGCACACACACAGTGCATGTGCAGCACACACACAGTGCATGTGCAGCACACACACAGTGCATGTGCAGCACACACACAGTGCATGTGCAGCACACACACAGTGCATGTGCAGCACACACACAGTGCATGCAGTTTACAGAGGGCACGTGCACGCAGGTCCGGTCTGACCAACACATGCACCGAGCAGATCCTACACACACGTCACTGCCTGCCAGTGGCTGTGATGAGCAGGCAGGAAGCCGAGCCTCTCTGGGCATAAATATGTCCTGCATCAAGATATACAACCGGCAATTCCATTTAGCTGAAGCCTCCACGATTGCCTTTTTGCCCCCCCCCGCCCGGCAACTCGTGCAGTGCACACAGACAAACACGTGGCCTCGCACACGTGCGTGCACATCATGCACACACAGTGAAGGGGTCAGAGAAAGGATATCTAACAGAAATGAAAATAACCTCTCAGTTTATATGACGATCATGCAAACGCCATCCATCAATCATACAGGGAGGCGTTGTGCAGCGGAGCAATGGACAACAACCAGGGAAGCCTCATAACTCTCAGTGTGTGTGTGTGTGTGTGTGTGGGGGGGGGGACCACCCGACTATGGCATTTACACTTTGAACAGACATACTGTGCATGATAAAGTTTGTCAATCAAAGTAACCATGGCCCATTGATATGTATATCATATATAAATATTGAATTGAGTGATTATTTAAGTAAATAAGTAGCTTTCACTAAATCCTCTTTCAAGATGGACTGGTCTAGAGCAGATGTGAAGCATAACGGACATATTTGATGACCTCTCTATTTATTAGGATGTGTAACCATTCATTTACAAAGCAAGATTACCTCATTTTTAGAAAGATTTGTTGGCAATAATGCAGTTGTGTTTTAAAAATGTGTATTTAACCCAAAAAGTTGTTCCTACCCAATGCCACTCAATCCATTCACCAAAACTTTTAAACAGCATCACATCCAGATATACAATACAATACCACAGCTACCTAATCAAAAATGTTTCACACTCTAAATAAAGATTGATATTTAAGGTTATAGATAATGAACAAAAGGGCGAAACATTCACTTCACTGTTTCAGGTTTTATTAAGTCAATTTAAAAATAGGACAGGATTGAAAGTTTCAGCTGTGAATCCTGAACTGTGTCAGAACTAACCGTTATCCTCATATCAACAAAAACCCTACACAACAACTAATAGCAATGAACAAAATGCATCAAATTAACAACCTTATACTATCAACTTCATCCAGATTTTAATGAGTTGATTGACATCTCAACATTTAAAATACTCAATACTTGCATAACTCAATCCATTCACCAAAACTATGAAACAGCATCACACCCAGATATACAATACAATACCACAGCTCCCTAATCAAAAATGTTTCACACTTTAAATAACGATCAATATTTAAGGTTATAGATAATGAACAAAAGGGCGAAACGTTCACTTCACTGTTTCAGGTTTTATTAAGTAAATTTTAAAGGTTTTGAAAGTTTCAGCTGTGAATCCTGAACTGTGTCAGAACTAACCGTTATCCTCATAACAACAAAAACCCTACACAGCAACTAATAGCAATGAACAAAATGCATCAAATTAACAACCTTATACTATCAACTTCATCCAGATTTTAATGAGTTGATTGACATCTCAACATTTAAAATACTCAATACTTGCATAACTCAATCCATTCACCAAAACTATGAAACAGCATCACACCCAGATATACAATACAATACCACAGCTCCCTAATCAAAAATGTTTCACACTTTAAATAACGATCAATATTTAAGGTTATAGATAATGAACAAAAGGGCGAAACGTTCACTTCACTGTTTCAGGTTTTATTAAGTAAATTTAAAAATAGGACAGGATTGAAAGTTTCAGCTGTGAATCCTGAACTGTGTCAGAAGAACTAACCGTTATCCTCATATCAACAAAAACCCTACACAACAACTTATAGCAATGACCAAAATGCATCAAATTTACAACCTTATACTATCAACTTCATCCAGATTTCAATGAGTTGATTGACATCTCAACATTTAAAATACTCATTGCATTACTCAATCCATTCACCAAAACTATGAAACAGCATCACACCCAGATATACAAGACAATACCACAGCTCCCTAATCAAAAATGTTTCACACTTTAAATAAAGATTAATATTGTTTGAAGTTCACAGCTGACGAGACTCTGAACGTCTCTTTTTGCTTTAAAGTCTCCAAGCGCAGGATAATGCTTCACAGCTGGCACACATCAAAGTTCCAGAAACTCAAACTATCCATTGTGTAATAGATGTGGACTCTGCTGGATGTTGAAGTCGTTCCCATGTTGTTCTCTTGCAGTGTCAGTGTTTGGCACAAAAAAAAGAAAAACCACCTCTGAAGCAAACAAAATCCCTTAAAACGCGGCGGTGGAGAAGCTGATGCTCAGTCTGGAATAAACATATCATAACTAATCCCTCCTCTCAAATGACAAGACCTCGTGGTCTCACACACAAAGACTTCAGAGGGAACCGGCTGCCACAACTCTGGACCTGAGTGATGGAGACACGGTTAACGTAGCGAGCGAATTCAGCACGCCGGCGTTTGCTAAAGAAGCTCGATGGGTCCAAGCTAAGCTCCTGTGATTGGCCTTTGTGTGTGAGAGTGACCACTGAAGAGCTGCTCGGCCCCTCCTGAGTGAGTTTAGAGGCATAAGCATTTCCTCTGACTTCCTTTCGCCTGCGTGTGTCTGCATGTGTGTGTGTGTGTGTCTTTGAGAATGCATCGGTGTGTGCTCATATGCTCACTGGTGCGTTTGTGTTTGTTTTGCTGTGTGTGCATGAGTGTTTTCCTTCTATATGGTGGTGCTATATGTTTGCATCATCATTAAAGCAGCTTTCAAGAGCATATTGATGGATTCACTAAAAGCATTCTGACCAAAATAACGTCCTTGGGCAAAAAAGTGACGTGTTCTCTCATTTTAAGTTGTATAGAAGTTTATGAAAAGCTCTGCACACAGCGTCTGTTTGAGAACGACTGACGAGGAATAATTCTGAACTTGCTCCAGAGCATCAAGAGAACAGAACATTCCACTCAGGCAGGTTTACAACGGACACTGCACCAGTCCAAGTTTCAGGTGGAGAACAAGTATTCCAAAGTTTATGTTCCACTTCAGCATATTTCTGATTGGTTATGAGACTTTCAGCTGTAAAGGTTATTTCTGTATGTTTACATTACGGTTGCCAACCGTCCCTTGAAAAACGGAATCGTCCCGTATTTGGAAACATAAGCACCTGTCCCGTATTGAGCTGAAAAGGGACGCACTTTGTCCCTTATGACTGTGAGATTTAAAAAATGGTCAGTAAAATGCCAATGGAAAATGAATAACAGGGCGCTTTATATGAAAATGTACGGTAAACTTGTTCCCAGGCAATGTCCTGCTCTGGGATCAATGAGCTGACATCATATTCATATAACATGTTCTGTTTGCACTTTTGTTATTCCACTTAAAATATGCACTATTTCAGGATGGATGTTCTGCTTTCTATCTATTGTTTTATATTAATGTATACAGTTTTAAGTTAAGCAAGACAGGTTTCTGTTTAAGAAAGATTCTTATTTTATTGAGTTAATTTTGTTTATTATTTAAGTGAATTGCTGGATAATAATTTGTTTTCCATGTGTTCATGTCACTCAAAAATATGCATCTTATTCATATTCAGGGTCAAAAAGTTAAAAAATCGTTTCACTCAGAAAAAGAGGAGCTAAAATGAGGTGTCCCTTGTTTATTTTTCAAGGAGTTGGCAACCTTAGTTTACATCCAGATGAGCTGAACAGTGTAAGACTGTTTGCCCCCTTTTTTTTTAATAACTTTTTATAAAACACAGCAGAACATCCTCCACAAATAACCACAGTACAGCAGGAGTTGTTTACAGCCACATAGAGGGAGGGTTTTCACCTGCTGTGCACTCATGTGACCTCACTCTGACTAGTTATGTGTTTAATATTTGATAAGAAGCACAATGATGTGTTTACCTCTCGGCACAGAAAGAGAGAGATTCCTGCAGTGTTCAGAAATCTGCTCGAGACTTTTCATCTGGCACCATCATCAGGCCAAAGTTTGAATTTGTCCGAGACTTAGTTTTATGAAACAAACACAGGATGGTGATAATAAAACCTGCTCATCTGCAATTCAGCATTTTGAGCTTTATTTACAGTATTCATTTTTACATTATTACAGCATTGGCAAGGAAATTATTATTTATTTTAAACCCTATGACATCTTGCATTGTGGCTGATCTCTGTGTCTACACGACTATAATGATGAGCCAAAGTTGAACTGTGATATAAGCCTGTAAGTTTCTAGAGTTGAACTTTCTATAACCTTGTAACTTGTTAGTTGTGTACCTGGCAAATGTGTGTGTAGGACAAAGTTAGTGTTCTGTTGACAAACAACTATTTTATCGAGTCCATGACAACAAAAGTTATAGTAATCAGCAAAAAGTTATTTTAACGACTGGTACACATAAGCCTGTATTTGATGCTCAATGACTAACCACAGGAACGGTCCATTGATATGTAATATAAAGAGTTTGTTCCTTTTATAATGAAGAATGTGTTACTCTGGCCGTTCCACTTTTATTTTCGTCAATCTAAATCAGCTCTGTGATAAACCAAGTCAACTTTTGATATCACCTCTCTTAATATAATCATATCTATATTATGACATGGTCCATTAACTTTCTGCAGCAAATGACTGTGACCCCCAGGAACGACCTTTGACTGCACTGCTGACATGAAGAAGGCCTTGTCACGCACTGGTTTCACTGGGAATCGCCTCCACACCCGTCACCGTGTCCATCTCCTTTCCACAGTGTCCTTGAGTGTTCTGCCTGCTCACATAAATCACACGTCTTCTGTGGCTGACCTTGTGTCTCCAGACCATGTGAAAGTTCATCATCTCCACTCAATATATATATATATATATTCATGTCTCCCTCCTGTTGTTGTATTGAAAGTCTGTCAGGTAGTTCCTGACCTGTAGTTCCACCTGAACAGGTCTCATTCACAAATTTGAGGATTTTAAAATATACATCTCTGCTTTTATTTTGATCAATTACTGCCTCCAACAAACATGTGGATGTGCAATGTGCAATGTGAGTGTGTGTGTGTGTGAGAGAGAGAGAGAGAGAGAGAGGGAGAGAGGGAGAGAGAGAGAGAGAGAGAGAGAGAGAGAGAGAGAGAGAGAGAGAGAGAGCGAGATGCTTTTACCATCGGTGAAAGGCGAGTCCTTCAGCAGATGGGGTCAGAGCTCTAATCTGAGGAGGTGACGATATTGTGAGGATATTTAATGAGAGTATAAGAGCTAAAGGGAAGGGGGGGGGGTGAGGGGGTGGTTGAGTATTAGCCTTTTTAGACATCATTAAACATTAATACCGTCGGGGGACTGGAACACACTGGGGTCCTTTTTCATTGACTTTCATGCTGCTGCTCGCTAATCGAGTTTCACCTCCGGGGACCTCCACACCCCTCCCACCACCCCGCCCCCCCACCACCACCCGGTGCAGCACTAAAGCTCGGGAAAGATCAGATTGCCACCCCGCTTCTGAGGATGAGATTAGTGTGAGTGTGTGTGTGTGTGTGTGTGTGTGTGTGTGGTAATTGTAGATTATGTGAGGTTATGCACTCTCTCCTGCTCCCTCTCTGTCCTCGGCTCATGTGTAAGATTCATACAAAAATATAACTGTTCTAAAACTATTAAAATCCCTTGGGGGTTTCGCATATATTAACCCAACACTTAATCCCGAGAAGCTTTTCTCAAATATCTTCCTGCATGATCTTATTTCTGTGTGTTTTTTACATTACTTCTTTTACAGTTTTTAAACTAAAAATAACGCACGTTTCATACACAGTCTTTCTCATGCTGGTTGTGTATCAGTTCATCATTTGCTAATTTGTCTGTGATTTTTGAGGATTGGTCAAAGCTTGTACTCATTATTTTGAGGCCAAGAAATACATAAAACACAAAACTATATATTAAACGCATATGAAACAATAATACTTTCAGTTATATAGAACTATTTGATGCTCTTGAATTTGTATTCATTACAGTATATAAAATGATGATACAAAATACAAACAATTTATAATAAATCTACGTTAGGATTACACATACATACACGTATAACCTTATTTGATCAATATAATAGTATAATTTTGTACAAATAAAGTCATATTATACTGTATTTTTTTTAAAAGTCAGTCAACTAATCAATCTAAGCTTTACAGGCCGATAATGTGTTGCACCTCTATTATACTACATTTTTCCAGACCATAGATTGCTATATATACATATACAGTACCTATTCAATATTGTGTTTGTTTTCCCAAATTAACTTTGAGACAAAGCGCGACAGCAGCAACTCACTGAGTCAGATGTGCCTCGAAGTCTTTCACCAGCAGAGGGCAGCACTCCCCTTCTAAAGAAATCAGCTTTCTGTGTGTGTGTCTGTGTGTGTGTGTGTGTGTGTGTGTGCGTGTGTTTGTTTGTGTGTGTGTGTGTTTTATGTGCGTGCTCTGCAGAGAATGAATGAGCTACTGTACAAAGATTATTTTACAATGAATGACACCAACATTAATGAGTTCATCTCATTCACAGGGATTCCTCACCTGCCTCCCCCCCCTTCATCCCCAGGAGTGCTGTCTGTGAAAACATCTGCACAGAGTAAGAAACATCAGCTCAACACAACCACTGATGAGTCAATTAGGTCCAATTCAAAACATCAATGTGACAATTCACTCGCATGGTTTTAAAAAAAATATTAAATCCTGCTTTAATGCATTCTACTTTTCTCTGACAGATCCTCGAAATACACGTTCCACAATTGATTTGATCTAAGTTCACGTAAGTGGTCGTTTTGAATTAAATCCTTATGAACACACACAGTAGATGGTTCAGTTGCATCTTAATCAGTTTAAAGTTTTACTTTCACAAAGATACAAGTATATTTATTTAGTAAACAGAGGTTAAGTACACTTCAGCCACAGATTTCCACCAGCTTATTGTACTTTATAGTTATATTCATGTAGATTCTATAAACTGTTATGAATTATCTATCATCTTGTGTAAATATTAATGACAAATATATAATTTTCTTGCAGTAAAAGGGGAATGAAAATTATTTTTTTCAGTTTGTTAAACTTCTCTAAAATGTGCTGACTCAGTAAAGTAGAGAACATGTAACTTTAGAGAACACAGCACGATAGATTTCATGATTATTAGAGTGAGAGCAGAAGTGGAACTGTGTAGTAAAAGTTCTGGCATGAAAAGCGAAAGCAGTGAATCAGCGTTATTAATTATTAATGGATTAATATATAGAGGTTTTGCAAAGGTTCCCCTCAGGATATAAAGTAGTGAAAATCAGCACCCACTCTAAACATATGTACAGTTTAACATTCTGTGTAAACCTATATGCACTTTTCGACTATGGAAATAAAAAAAATGTGTTTACTTCACTTTTTATTCCACCTGTACTATTAAATATTCACATTTCATGTACCCTTGAATGAAGAACAATGTCAATCATGTTGCTGCAATTCCTGACAACCACTTCTCAGTTCACTTTTGGGGTTTTATAACTCGTACATTCTCTTCTATGTTGAGCCTGCAACTCTTTTCAAAAAAGTTCTGATCCGTCCGACACCGAGCAGATGACAAACAAAATAAAAGACTAGTAAATCAGAAAAGGCCCCAAGATGAACCATGACATTTATCTATGTATTGATTTATGGACAGATTTGTCAGATGAGCAGGAACACCACTCTGACCCAAGGTTCATGTAGCACTCAGTGTGTTTGCTGGATGTGTAAGTAGGTCACTGGGCATCGTGAATCAGAATATCTCTCACACAAACATCCAGGCTCCTGTGACTCCAAACACCAAACTGTGAAGTGACCTCTTCTCACCGAAACACTGTTTGACCCTGATTTCCTGTCTCGACTCTGATTTCCTGTCTCGACTCTGGGATGTGTTCAGGTGCAGCTGCCGGACATCCCACCCCCCCCGTTCTGCTGGAAGGCTGCCCGCCACAGGTCACATGACCTGGAAGAAAAAACCTAGGAGACTTTTGGGATCCCTCTTCGGTCAGAACCACTTTCCTGTTGATGAATGATGCTGGAACGATGGAGACAGTAATGTTTGGCTAGGTTTAAAAAAAAACAGCACCCCAAGGTTCTGCAGTTGCATCTGGGGACTTAAAAATGTACATTTGTTTTTTTTTCTTTTAGTTTTTTGTTTCAGAGTTGCTCTGAAACATAGACTATACAAAGAACAGACCATGTAGTGATAATGTGTAACTTATACGGCTTTAAAGCAATTTTTGCAGTTGTGTAGTTTTGAAGAAGATTACTGATACAAAGTAGATGAACTGAAAACTGTCCTGCAGACAAAACTAAATGTAAACATGCATTCAACACATTTAGAATGAAATTAAATCATAACATATGACATCTTTGAATATATAACTTGTTACTGAGGGAAGATGCTACACCAGTATTTATATTAAATGTTTTTTTATGCATATGATTCATGTTATTTTAAATTTGATAACTTACCTTCTCTTTAACTACAATATAAAAGATGTATAGCACACAGAAATTACTGTTGAATGAAATTTGGTTCCATCTAGTGGTTTGGAGGGGAAACGATGGGAGTATTTCTTGTTCTCTGTTTTAACTTCTCTCTTTGTGTCCTCTGTGTTTCCTCTGGGCGTCAGCATGGGCTGGCTCTCGACCTGAGGGGAAGTCCAAAGGCGGATGAGCTGACCTGTGTCTGTGTGAGACCACAGCGCCCTCCTGCCCTTTATGCCCCTGGCACACAACATCCAGCACAGATCTGGTGAGTAACGGTGCTGATGTGATGGAAGGAACCTCTTAGCATTACAGAGCAGGCGATGCCAGCAGGCGTCCGAGCTTTGAATCTTTCATGATGGTGATGGTGATGGTCGGTGACGGTTGTGCCTCCAGCAATGAATTTAATCATCTAATTTAGTTTGGTTGCAAGACTTCTCTCTGTTTGCTTCAGGCCATCTCCGGACCTTTGGATAAAGTCACACACCTCTCTCAGTCTATATCTCTTTTATAGTTCCCTCTCTTCTATTGGACTGTGCCGTTATTAAGCTTTAGAGCTACACTCACAAACGATTATTACAAATGATGGTCTAAAAAGAAACAACAAGTATTCTCACAGGGCTCGGGGATGTTTACCCCCCCAACACTGAAACACCACTTTCAGAGTCATGAGACCTGGTGGGTGAACCCAGGGCACCACCCACTTATCATTTTAATGCTCCTATAGTTTTGTATCTTCAGCTCATTAACTTGTCAGATCCTTACGATTTGTTGGGTCATGCTTTTTTCCTCGTCTTTTGTTAAAATGGGAAATAGCTCTCCTGCTCACAGGCAACATAAACATCTCTGCATGTGTCTAGTTAACATTTCACTATCTACATATCTCTGGCATCAGACAACTTTGAATGTAAATAGTCTGTTTTGTAGAGAGCGTTTTTAGTCTTGATGACCTGGCTCTGCTTCCATCTCTGTTAGTTTAGTGGTTCAGTCATTTCAAGACATGTTTCAGTCTGTTGCTCTGTGCACTGAGCGCCAGGTGCCAAAACAACTAGAAGAGAAATAAGTAGGGACGCTCTGCCAAAGCCCGACAGTCGCAACTCAAATTCAATCCAGCTGCACCAAACTTCACTCACTCGTAGATATCGGTCCCCTTAATCTGCCTTCATTTAAAACATCAAGATCAATGAATTATTGTCAGGGAAATTAATAAAAAAGGTTTAAAAAAAACTAAATTTGAGATAAAGTAATAACATTTTTGGGATCTCCCCAATTGTCCAGGTCCGCATCAGAGTGTAGATGTTTCTGTCTGATGTCCCATCCTTCCATCATGTTTGGTGGAAGTCGGTTTATTAAGCTGCTTTCAGACATCAATCAATCAATCAATCAAATTTTATTTGTATAGCCCATATTCACAAATCACAATTCGTCTCATAGGGCTTTAACATGGTGTGACATCCTCTGTCCTTAACCCTCAACAAGAGTAAGGAAAAACTACTAAAAACCCTTTTAACAGGTAAAAATACATAGAAACCTCAGAGAGACACATGTGAGGATCCGTCTCCCAGGACGGACAGAAGTGCAACAGATGTCAAGTGTTGGAAAACATCATCGGGATTAAAGTTTTTAGCAGCATTGATGAGGATAAACATTTTTCAATACTATATGTCAAGTAGTCCTGCTGCAATCATAGTCTCTGGTCAGCAGCAAGATCATGATCCAGCATCAAGATGGGATCCACTATAGTCCACAGTCATTGTCCACTGGCACCAGTTAGACATGTACTGGACTCTGGAGATCAAGCGAAAACCCAAAATATTACAAATATCTCTGTAGTGTCATAAACGTAGAAGACACAGATAAAGATGTCACGAGAGTTTGTTGTGATAAGAGCCAACGCCGGTGTCAATGTGCTGTAAAACCAAATCACGTGATCTGTGCAGCAGAGTGAATCCTGTGCTTTCTGCCTCCGCCTGCTTGTGTACGTGTGAAAGTCAGACTCAGGAGAAAGTCCACATCCAACTCTGCCGAGCTCCTGCAGAGGTCTTATCTGCAAACGGCTTTAGTTATCCCGTCGTTTTTACATAATCTTGCTGACACACAAACAAACTGACAGACAGGGGGGATACATCACCTGCCTGGAGAAGGTAAAAATACACTAAGTCGACTTCAGGGGACTTTTTGACTGATTCATCTTCTTGTCGACTTTGCACTCTCTCCATCAACAAGGGCAGAGGAGTACGACTTCCCTCTGGCAGGTTTTCCCCTTTGTCAGTGTCAGTGTGACGAGCTTCTGCCGTGTTTGCAGTTTAGGAAAATGTTGGGAAAGTGTCGGTGATATCTCAGGATGAAAAGACGCAGGAGATGAGAACTTCCAGCGATAAGGGCGGACGCCAGTGTTGAGGTGCTGTAAACAAGATATTTCCTGAAGTCCGGATGTGAAAATGGCTGTTGTGTCATCGTTCTTGCGTAGTGTAATCACTGCCACCTGGTGGATTGGAGTTGAACGGCTTGTTATAGACACAGATATGAACACTAGATATCTCGGCCGCGTTGCCGGCCAACGGAGACGAACGTCACCACATGGCGGCCATCTTGTTGCGGGAGGCTCTCTCACCCATAACATGGTGTTGGTAGTGGTAAATAACCATAACTTGCTCAATTTTCAACCGATTTTGAAACGGTCTGGTTTGTTATAAACGTCAGAGATGTAGATATGACACTGTGTACTTATGAATAATTATGTTATTTTCTAAAAAAAATTAATAAGTTATGCAGTGTCATAACTACATCTCTGACGTTTATAACAAACCAGACCGTTTCAAAATCGGTTGAAAATTGAGCAAGTTATGGTTATTTACAACTACCAACACAATGTTATGGGTGAGAGAGCCTCCCGCAACAAGATGGCCGCCATGTGGTGACGTCCGGCTCCGTCGAGCGAGCTATCTAGTCTTTATATATATCTATGGTTATAGACATCTTTTGGCCATACGTCAGCAGGAAAGTTTTAGTTCCTGGGTCTGAAACTTCCAAGGACTTCCAGGTTCATACCACGTCATTCCCCTTCGGTCTTATCCTACTGTCCCCTACTATTCCCCCCCCCCGCTTTCCCTACTGTCCCCCGCTGTCTTCACCGTCCATATCCATTAGAGGCTTGAACACACCCACAAAGCAACTTGAAAGAGATCAAAACGAAATGTCCCAGCTGACATTGGGCTCCCACGGTCCAAAGACACGTAGGTTATGTTAATTAGAGACTCTGAAATGCCCGTAGGTGGGAATGTGAATGTCTACGTGTCTGTCCTTGATGGACGGCCCGACCTGTCCAGGGTGAACACTGCCTTTCACCCAATGTCAGCTGGGATTGGCTCCACCCTCAAAGATTATTTTGTAAAGATAATGAATGGATAGATGAAAACTAAACATGCATTTGTGCTCTTGTCTTGTTGTGAATTCCAACTTTTTACAAGGAGGTTCTTCCACCCAGTTACAAACCAGTGTTACTTATTTGTTGGTTGGTTTGTTTGTAAGAAAGTTGAGGCAAAACCTACTGGACAGATTACGACACAACTCAGCACAGAACTCAGGCTGCATCTGGATGTAGATGAATGGGGGATAGAGTGGAATTTGTTGCAGCGTGATTGAATTGCAGGTGAATGTTTGGCCTTGGCTCAGTTCTGTGCTCTACGGAGTGAGATTCTGGTTTTCAACACGTGATAGATAAATATTGTACCACTGATACAGTGGAATAGGGAAAAGTGGAATGTGTGCGGTTAGTGCATTCCTTAATCATAATTAAAATGGGCTGCTTTTTAAAAATGAGCTTTTCTCAGTGACATTCACCCATTCGCACGTTTTTTTTCATTGATTCAGCTTCTGTACAGACCTGGCCATGGTTTATATGGAGTGTTTAAAAACTGGAGAAAGAACGCCTGACTCCAACGTTCAGTGTGGACTGAGAGGTTGTGTTAAAACACTGTCTGACATCTTTGATAGAGTGTTTGGGTCAGAAGCCTTAGGGACACGACAGCCTGTAAAGACGTATTGAGCCTTGAAATGTGCACTTTCACAAAAGGCATCACCTGAACTGGAACCCAGTTTGACCACTTTATATGACTGAAGATGTCAATGGACTCTGCAGGGACATGAGAGCAATCTTCATCAGTATGTGGAGAGACCTCCTCAGATTCATTTATAACAATGTACAGATCCAAGAGTGTCGAGTCCACGGAGCAGAAAACCTGTTATTCCCTCGGCTCTAAATGTGCTATACCCACATCTGACTCATAGTTGCACTTTATCTCATTCAAGCTTTGTGTTGTTGTCAGCCCCTGTGTGTGTGTGTGTGTGTGTGTGTGTGTGTGTGTGTGTGTGTGTGTGTGTGTGTGCGTACAGAATAACTTTGCAAAACATTAAACACATTTTTTGAAGTTTCACTTAAAGGTCGATTAAAAATAACACATTTTCCACAAATAGCTAGAGAGAGATCCAAAGCCTGAATAAATCACAAAATGATTTTCCATTATGATCCATGATAAGTAACATCATGATCTCAAAACAAAACATGATACACACAGCTCATTTAAATGTGGCTCAGGAGACAGAGAGGGTTGTCCACTAACCAGACGGTCGGTTGTTCGATCCCCGGCTCCTCCAGTCTGGGCACGACTCAATCTTCCAGTAGAATAATCGTTGACTGTCGTTGTTACTCATGAGCAAAGTGACAAATGGAATTCTGTGCAGCAGATATGAAATATTCTCGGCCAGCAGCTAAACACAGCGGGCTACAATGTCCCGGTCCGATTACAGCAGAGCCCGGTGTATTACGTGGTTTTCTGCATTTGGCTGATATCACCTACTGTAGCTTCAGCCCTTTTTTTTCAGTCCACTGTCAACGCTTCGTTTTATGGAGAAAAGAAAATCCCATCATGACAGTAAAGGGAGACGGAAGGAAATAAAAGTCTCCTGTCGAGTTTTTCCTGCATGAATATATCGGTGTGTCTATATCTGCCTGTTTGTTTCACATCTTTGCACCGGATGCTTTGAGCCTGTTTGTACGTGCCTGAGCATACATGCATGTGTGTATTGACTGTTAATGCATGCAGCAAAGCTTTATAGATTAATCCTGTGGGGGAAACAGACATGGGGGTCTCTACTGATCCGACTGAGTCAGCAGATACTGGCTGCCTTTCACAGTCTTATTGGCATAAAAACACGGTGGCTCCGCTACCTCTGGTCCTGATATCGAGTCTGTAGCATATGGCATCCGGGCAAATTAGCTGCACACAAAAAACATCAAATATTTCATACACACATGCACAAATGCCTCAGTTAACTTAATAAGCAAAGCACTGGGTTAAATTCTAATGGATGAATAATAACGTAAAATCATAAGTAATTGAACGCCTGAATAAAACTTAATTCATTATTCATTCGTTGATCATAGCACCAGCTGGAGTGATTAGGTTAACTCCGCATATTAAAGCTTTATTTATATAGCGATCGAAAGGTGCTCTTTAGTTTTCATGGATTCGCTCACAGCAGCTGATGCAGAGAGCAGCTCGTTTTCTTAATCGACAACCAAGCAGTGTAATCACCACTTATTTTTATTTTTGTGTAGCTTTTTCTTCCTTAAATATTCTGACACGGTTTGTTAATAAAACATCCCAGGCAGGGAGGGAGCCAGACGCAGGTGGAGTCAGTGGAGATTCTTCTAATGGAAGATAAACACGCTCACAGGCAGGAAAAGAGATTTCTACACACAAGCACAGGTTTCAGATTCACTAGAGGGCGTCAACAGATGAACCGACAAGGAGCTGGTGACAAGGGCGGGTTTAGAGAAGAGACTCATGTGATGTGGGAACTGGGATCAGGTGTGTGACTGGTACCTGTGAGCCCTGGTGCGACTGGCAAACATGGAATGGCAGCTCTGTGAAAATGAAGGAGACAAATGTAGAGTGGGGCTCGGTACAAGGGCCGAGGGACACCAAGGACCATGGACTGTAAATACAGATGGATGATATGACAACTCCTAAAAGGGAAGATTTATGTTGATGGCCCCCTGGTGGCTGGCTGCAGCACCGGTTATAAACCCTGCCTCCTCCAAGTTGGTGGATAAGACATGAGCAAGACTAAAAAGTGAAATGACATGTTAAAGCTGCTGTTGATCGCAATATATAACACAGCCATCTCTGCTGGGATAGGGTGCATGCTGTTTTTTATGAGCAACCTCATATCTGATTAATCAAAAGTTTTCAATGAGTTCAGTCAGTCAAAGTAAGAGTTCAGAACAGTTTGTTCAACTTAAACGTGGATGTATCTGCTGAGTCTTATATAAAAACTAAAACCACTCGCCCACATTTATTCTAAGGTGGCTCCACTGGGAATATCGGCTCATTCTCAGCAATTTCACACCTCATTTTGATATCTTGCAATTGCTGATATTACAACTTCACCGCGGCCACCAAGCAGCTCCGAGGGAACCACTGGGGAATAGATGGTGTCGTAGACAGTGGTATAGAGGAGAACAGATCTTGTTGATGGAAGGGAAGTTTGTCTTTTCCTTTTGAAGACTTCTTCTACCTGATGATACACACACACACACACACACACAAAAACACACAAATAAAAGCTCAAACTTCAGCACTCGTCTCCGTCCCGACCTGGCGCCCACATTGTTTTTTTAAAAAAAAACTGTCTCCTTGAGTTCAAACAAGCTGCAACAAATTTCACACCCTCATAGAAATCTGTCCCTTGCGTGTGCCTGATTATTTTCATCAAATTGTTCCCTGTCAAACAAAAGGCTGTATCAACACAATGTTAAATCAAGTGAAAGAATATCCTGGATCTGTATCTGAATGTAACGGGTTCCTTCCCGGACGTACACCACATCCATCCATCGGGTTTTGTGGAAGTCTGTTCTGTTTTTGTGTTATTCTGCTCAATAACAAACAAACTGACAGGGGTGGAAGCGTTTCCTCCTTGGCAGAGGAAATACAAAAATCCCATAGAGCACCCATGGGTGTAGGTCTAAGAATGAATTGTTTTTTGGGGGCATTGTTATTGCTATCTTAAAAGAAAATGTCTAAAGTCAGTGATGAAGTATTACGCTGTTACTTTACTTCCACATTAACCACCTTCACAAACTCCATAAGACGTGTGGGTGACCGGGTCATTTGCTCTTTTCTAATCTTCCTGTACACACCTTCCTTTTTTATTTCGAAAAGCACCTTGCAACTCCCCCTCTGATCCGCGTCTGAGCTCTTCTGTGCATGAAGTCATTTTCCAAGATTCATTGAGCAGCAAAGTGAGCCCTTACCTAATATCACATGCAGTTTGAGCACTTTGAGTTTAAAAGGTCCACATCTCACACACAGTTCTTTCAAAGGTTATGTTAAGTTATTCAAATAAACCTGAGACACGGCAAAGTATCATAGATTGTAGTTTTTTCGATTTGAATGTGTGGAAGCTGCTTCTTTTCTTCTGACAAATTATATATATTTTCAAGGCTTGACTGACAAAAATAGTGCAGCTGTCACTCTGAGCAGAATGAACGTTGCTGATTTGTCCTCAAGCTGTTTCTTTATCGTCACTTGTTGTTTTCGCCCCTTTTCTGTCTTAAAGTGTGACTGTCAGAGCTCAGCTGACACACAGAGAGACGCTGAGGGAACGTTCCACACAACACGCAACAAAAGCTGATGACAGTTCAAGTACAGGCTGCTGCTCAAAGGCTTCCGTCAGATAAACAGCTGTGGACTGTGGTCTGTCTCTCTGTGGAACCGTTCACTTCACTTTTTCTCCATTCCCAGTTTTGCAGCTACATGACACATCCATGTTTGACT